>NW_027108625.1:1064270-1068011 GCF_000696795.3 Halyomorpha halys | reverse complement strand
ATAGAAAAATGTTCTTTATTATAGTTTGATAGAGTAAAAGCTAAAAAGCATCGTTTATTTTTTTTTTTTTTATTCGATTGTATTATGTTATATTGTATTTAATATTATTTTTCTATCCCTCATCTTTGGTTTTTCTGTTCTTTTTTTTTGTTCTTGAATAAATTGGTACAGTCCAGATTTGATTGATTGTTGGATGTATTATCCAATATCTACACATCTGTGAAAAACTTATTATCAGTGTGGAAACTCAGCTCCAGGTTTAGTTATAGACTATCCTAATGCCGACTGCTACTTGCCACAAATACACGACTTGTACAATTGGTTGATAAACAAAGGAAGTAACAAACGTCCCTTTCCACACGCTTGTGTATCCCAAAGAACTAATCAAGGTGGGCGTCGTCTATTTAATTATTAAAAAAAAAGAACAAAATAAAGATAGCAGAAATAAAAGAAAACTAAAATCCTAGGAAAGAAGGTTGTAGATAATTAAAATAATCTATAAATTAAACATACGTTTTAGAATTTTCATCAGTTAATTATTAATTTAATTACCCAAATATCTTTATAAACGTATATTAGTGCTTTAGTAAATAAAAAATAAAAAGGTAATTGTTAAAAAGATTCAAAATAAAATATTTATAACGAATCAAAGAATTTTAAGTTATAGAATCTTAAACTATAGTTAATTATTGAATCGAAAAAATTAGGAAATTCATTAATTTATTCAAACACGGAGATCACAAATTTATCCTGTTTGTGTGAGGGTGCAGCACAAACGCCCTTTATTTTGTGGTCAAAACCCGACACAAATTCAAACCATCTTGTACCAACAATTCCATATGATCCATTCACACATGTTTAGCCATAGTTTGACAAACGTGTAGCAGCCCTTACCCCTTAATCTGTCTGTCAGCTTCGGGATAAATGAGTCACAGGGCAGGATCAGGAATGAGTTAACCCTTCATTCAGTAACCGGTTCGAAGGGATTTTAATTTTAATTCTTCCAAAAACATCTTAATTTTAATTTTGTATTAACAATTACAGTTATACCATTATTTTGTAAAAATAATACAAAAGATACTTTTAATTTAACTTTCACTATAAATTATTGAAACTAACTATATTTTTTATGGCAGGCATGAATAAAAATTATAAAATATTTAAATTATTTCCTGTCGTATGATTAGACTGAGACATGGCCCAGATAATTGACAGCCTAGGGCCGCTATTTCCATAGCCAGGACGACTCTGGTCCAAACCAGCTATTACTTTATCATTATTAGGTCCGTAATGAGTGGGTTCGAGCCACGGCTGCTCAGTAATAAATAGAAATAATTAGGATTTTTTCTCTTCCCCGGCTTCCTATAGAGCAGTGGGCCCTATCAACATATTACTACCTGCATTGGATCTAATAGAAGACTGCCGTGTATTTGCCCAGGGGTAGCCGTGAATTAGTCAGGAATAACTTACTCCTAGTGACAGGGTTGAGGAATAATTCCACCAGGATGATGCCTCAATTTATTCATTATTTATTTTTTCAGAAAATTAAACTTAAAGAGTACTGGAGAAAACAAAACATGGTAGTATATTCCTTACTTTTTTCTACTACCTCACATTTTAACTTTCCTAGGCTTGTTCTATCACATCTTCAGAAGCACCCATTCCTAAAATCAATAATTTTTTTGTTTAAATGAATTAAAGTTGTAACCAAGTTAAGACTCAAAATACTCTTTATTATTTTCTTAAATGTCCAACGTTTCGGCCATCCCGCCCATTCTCATTCATCCCATGCCCATCCCATTCATGTTTTATCAACAACATTATTGGTAAATAAGCATACCTTAAATATTAATTTACAACTTACATCCAAAAATTTAAAAACTTTTTGTAGGTAATTTTTCCCAGGTCATTAATTCCAGTCAAACCATAGAATAATAGGGAATCATATTCATTTATTAATAAGTTAATATTAATAATTTATTATTGTCAATATCCAACTAAATGGAAAGCTTTTAATTACAGACTAACAACACTATTAACACTCTCATACATATCATACAATATTTTTACCTTCCTTATACTGTCCTTAGTTCAGGCATATTATGGATTTATTTTAAACTTTATTTTGGTCTAAATTCGTGTTTCTTTTATTATTAAAATTCATATCAATGTTAATTGTAAATAATAACATAAAATTAAACCATATTATTCATAAATTAATTTAACCTTAAACCTCTTCATAGTGTTAGTTCAAATTTCTTGTGTCTGTTTTAAAATCCGCTGTATAATTAATATTTTCTGATATATAAATGGACTCAAATATTTTTATTTAGAAAGTATTATTTTCTTTATGTAAAATTATTGCATTTGTAAAGTCAAAGTTATGTTGGTTTTTAGATGCATTGATTTTATTAGGATAAAACAGCACAAGTGCAGCACGCATGTGCAAATATTATATATAAAACAATCTGTTTCTTAATTTGGTTTCTCATTCCGATCTTACATAAACATTTTTTTTTATTTGGCCTTTAAGTATAGAATTAAAATCTCACAGCCCTATGTGACCAGATACTAAACAATAATGAAATCAGGTTTGATGAAGTAAAAATATTATGAAAATAATAATAAAAAAAGAAGCTTATTCATAAATAAAAAATAATAATAAAAAAAACCTCGAATACACATTTATTATAAAAGAAGTATTTCAATTTATCCTTACTATCTAGAATAAGGTTATATGGTAATAATTAGTAGGCATTTTTTATAGGCGGACTGCTTGTAGGCATTTTATAAACTTGTGACTATGTAAGTATGCAAAATCATATTTTAAAAACTTACTTGTTTTTGCTTTTTTATTGAACATTTATAAATATACCAAATATTTAAATAATTTTTAAAATTTTGAAACACTTTATTAAACTAAACTACTACCAATAATGGATGAAATGGAAATGGCAATATCCCTGAAATTCCCAGGTCATAAATATATAAATCAAGCAGTATTCACTTGTAAAAGTAAATTTTTTCTTTTGCCTTATGTCATATATCATATACAAATTAAACATATTCTGTCCTTTTTTTATAAACATTGACTATTGATGTACCATATATTAAAATATTGACTATGAACTTTTTTTTCTTCTAAACAACTTTTTATTTTTTTATAAACATTAAAATCTGCCAAAGTTTAGGGCAATAAGTAATGAAATGTTTTGATTACATTCATATCTAAATCATAAAACATGCGCACATACATATTATCATAAGTAAGAAAACCAGAGTCAAAGGTAAAAGTAAAATTTATTTCTAAATATCTATAAGTAGTATTTATTCCGAAATACGATAAAAACACTAACCACATTCATACTCTAATATCTATCTAATCTTACAGCATGACAGACTAATTTAAGTGTTAATTTCATCTTTATGAAAAATAAGTAAAAGAATCTGTTAAATTATTTGAAAATTAATCTGAAGAACCCCTCCCAGAAATTTAAAACAGAAGAAAAAGTTTGGAGTTTTAAAAGAGATTTTCTTCTTCAAAGTTTTAATCGAGTGTTAAATTAAATTACATCCTTTCTTTAGAAATAGAATTTAGTTTTTCTGCTTTAAAAATTTTATGTAGTAATAAATATGTATATTTTTTTTTTGTCACACAGACATTTGAACCAAAACCCGAATAAATCAATAGAAATGCGACAAAATCGGTCAGATATATATATATTTATTTTTTAAAGCTCT
>NW_027108625.1:1039148-1061990 GCF_000696795.3 Halyomorpha halys | reverse complement strand
ATAACTGATAATTGAATAGTACAAAATTTTAATTGATTGATATTCGTGGAATTGGATGGTAGTAGATTGAAATCAGTGACAGATGAAATATAATGAACCAATATATAAATATAACCACCAAAACACATATTACTCATTACAGTCAAGACCTAGCTGATATAATTAATTTAATTGGCAAGGCAAGTTAATCAAATCAATTAATCAAAAGATGAGTTTAATCAAAATCGTAAGTTGTTCATGAGAAAATCGAAAAATTGTGAAAAATCGATTGTTTAAGGGAGCTTTCTCAAACATATTGAATGACAGCTCTAAATGCTGTCATCTAGAAGGAGACAAAAGAAGCAGTGAGAAGTACCCACTGAACAAGATAAGAGGTACCATATGGCTGATAACAAAGACACTGAAGAGTGAACACAAGCTATCTAAGGCAACTCTCACTCAGAATGAGTGAATAGTTAATTCAACTCATTCAGGCAGGGAACGGAATCAAGATGAGAGAACTGAACACAGAATTAGAACAAGTCTTCAAGCTTCACAGAAAAGCTAAATATGTGAAGTCAACCATCAACTTAATAGTCATGTCATTCATTAAAGTAATCTATAATTAACATTTATATAACCCAACTGATACATATTGTAAACTTTTTGAACAAACCAAATATAACTCATTGGGCTATCTTATAATTCAGGTTTATTTCCTTATTTCGCCATGTCTCACTTATATTTAAATCCACCAAATAGTCCACTCAAGTAAAAATCCAAAATCAGTTGTTTTATAAAATCAATCACTACAGATTTTGATTGATCTCAGACTGAAGTGATTGAACATTTAGTACAAGAGCCGAGAAGAAAAAAAGGCAGTTATCTCACCCCAATTTTTGATTACTTTAATGAAAACTATGTATAATTACTAGTCAAAATTTATGAGTCTGTCATGCATAGGTAGGGGGAATAAAAAATGGCGGCTGTTTCAAAACCTTAAAAAAAACATTAATTTTTCATTCAGAGCTCTATATCGTAAAACTGACAACACTAGAAAATCTAAGAGAACATTATTTAAAGTAGAGCAAATTTGCTGAAATATTACCCCTAAAAGAGCTATTTACGTCCAATAGTTCTCGAGATATAGCTCCTTAAAAAGCAAAATTTCTTAAAAATCTACTGAAACATTAGTAGTTAGTTAATTTATTTTGAGAAATCTATACGTACAGATGTCTATTAGCACTCAAATTAAAGCTAGTTTAATGGACTATAAAGAAGTTTACCTTTGCCGTCGTAGGAATAGTAGTTTTTGTGATATTTGCTAAAATAAATTGATTTATTGTTGTTCGGACAAGAAGTTTGATTTATGAAAAACTTTATTTCAGATACCATTGGACGTACAGAACTATGCTAGCACTCAAATTAAAGCTAGTTAAATTTACTATAAAATAGTTGATCATGTTTATCTTTGTAGCAATAGTAGTTTTTATGATATTTGACAAAATAAACTCACAAAATGTTAATTTCTAGTTGTGCGTATAAAATGTTGGAGTTTTGAAAAAGTATATCTCTAGATTCATAAGACGCACATATGTCTATCAACACTCAAAATAAAGAAAATTTAACTTTCTACAAAGTAATTTATGAAACTTATCTTCGTAGTAGTTTTTATGATATTCACATGTGAATATAAATTTGGCAAATGAAAATTTGTCCGTACAACTATAAATCAATTTATTTTAGCAGATTTCATATTTATTTTTTAAAGCTCTATAATAATATTTTATTAATATATTTCATAAAAAAAAAAAAAAAAAATTCGAAACGGTTACAGGTTAATCTGTACACTTGTTTCTTTTTATTTTCTAAATTGTTAAATTTAGCACAGTAGACTTATTTTTAGTACCCAGAAAAAAAGCTGATGACTCCATAAAAAAAATATCAACATACTTATTTGTTGATATTTAGATATTAGTTATTATTTGATATACTAGTTAAATCAGTTTAGAAGTTAAACAAAATAATAATAATAATTTTCATATTACACGATTTTGAATAGTTACGTAAATATTTTGAGTTTTGAAGAAAATGTTTATGTTTTAAAAAAAAAAATAATTTAGATAGCAGTATTATAATAAATAATTTATTTTCCGTTTTATTACTTTTTAATTGAAGGATATAATATAAAATATTTGGGGTTAATCATATTTAGAATATAATAAAGAATTTTATTAAAAATTTAACTTACTTAATACGATTCTACAATCATAATTTTTTTATAATAGCTTGTTAATAATAAAATATCAACTTTTAATAGAAAACCTTTCAGTTTTATATCAACTCCATTTTGTTTTAATTTATATTACTATATTTCAACTATAAAAATACTAAAAAATCTTGCTAAAACCATTTCAGAGCTCACGAAATTTCATAATCTTTTTTTGGTAGTTGTTATTTTTACCGTATTTATTATTTTAACTAACCTTTTTATTATCTATTAGATATGTTTAGTAATTTTGAAGAGAAAAAAAATAGATTATAAACGATTCTAATAAATATTATGAACCGAATATTTAGGAAAATATTGATATATTTACTAATAAAACATGAATATATTATTTACAAAACTTTTATTTTTTAAAAGAGTTCCATTATTAAAAAGTCGAGACGACTGCTAAAAACATCTTTCAACGGAGATGGAATTGGGCTTTTAGAGTTAACAACTGAAAGGAAAAAAAATTGACCTTAACAAGGTCTATGTGTGTTAAACCGACGGTAGCATCCTAAAGTGGGACCAAAGCGACGGTGGGTGGATAACGTCATGGCCGGTCACGTCAAATTAGTTTTTGACAGGGGTTTGTGGTGGGAAATATGTAGGACCTTTCTTTGGTGGTACCGGCTTTGGGTTCTAGCCATTTTTTTTCCTACTTCTTCAGATGAGACAGCATTCTTCAAAGTCGATTTACGGTTAATTATTAGCCCAAGTTATTTTAAATACATTTAATTAAACTTTATCATAAATTATTTGATCTGTAAAATTTATAATTCTTTTAATTAATTTTTTATTAAAATTTACAACTACATTAAATAAATATAAAACGAATAAATGCGATGTGTTATAATAAAATGACATGATGCAGTCTTGCGGAGAATCTATCCATTAGCAGAACTCCAATAACATTTCATGAAGAAGATATCGAGGCCGCATTCTTTTCAGACACCTGGAAAAATATCAGGAACTTAAGAGTATGCAAGATTGATTGGAGAAGTTTGTCGGGGGGTGCGGTCAGCAAGAACAACATAAGTAAACAAAACCATATTTATTTATTTGATGCCGACGTTTCGACCTGAGTTTCAGGTCTTCATCAGGGCTATAGAACAAAAGTGATAACAACAACATTTAGAGTAACATATAATTGAAAAGGAATAGTATACAAACAAATTTAGAATTATACAAAATATTGAATTAAATCATAAATGATAAAAAATTGATAACTGATAATTGAATAGTACAAAATTTTAATTGATTGATATTCGTGGAATTGGATGGTAGTAGATTGAAATCAGTGACAGATGAAATATAATGAACCAATATATAAATATAACCACCAAAACACATATTACTCATTACAGTCAAGACCTAGCTGATATAATTAATTTAATTGGCAAGGCAAGTTAATCAAATCAATTAATCAAAAGATGAGTTTAATCAAAATCGTAAGTTGTTCATGAGAAAATCGAAAAATTGTGAAAAATCGATTGTTTAAGGGAGCTTTCTCAAACATATTGAATGACAGCTCTAAATGCTGTCATCTAGAAGGAGACAAAAGAAGCAGTGAGAAGTACCCACTGAACAAGATAAGAGGTACCATATGGCTGATAACAAAGACACTGAAGAGTGAACACAAGCTATCTAAGGCAACTCTCACTCAGAATGAGTGAATAGTTAATTCAACTCATTCAGGCAGGGAACGGAATCAAGATGAGAGAACTGAACACAGAATTAGAACAAGTCTTCAAGCTTCACAGAAAAGCTAAATATGTGAAGTCAACCATCAACTTAATAGTCATGTCATTCATTAAAGTAATCTATAATTAACATTTATATAACCCAACTGATACATATTGTAAACTTTTTGAACAAACCAAATATAACTCATTGGGCTATCTTATAATTCAGGTTTATTTCCTTATTTCGCCATGTCTCACTTATATTTAAATCCACCAAATAGTCCACTCAAGTAAAAATCCAAAATCAGTTGTTTTATAAAATCAATCACTACAGATTTTGATTGATCTCAGACTGAAGTGATTGAACATTTAGTACAAGAGCCGAGAAGAAAAAAAGGCAGTTATCTCACCCCAATTTTTGATTACTTTAATGAAAACTATGTATAATTACTAGTCAAAATTTATGAGTCTGTCATGCATAGGTAGGGGGAATAAAAAATGGCGGCTGTTTCAAAACCTTAAAAAAAACATTAATTTTTCATTCAGAGCTCTATATCGTAAAACTGACAACACTAGAAAATCTAAGAGAACATTATTTAAAGTAGAGCAAATTTGCTGAAATATTACCCCTAAAAGAGCTATTTACGTCCAATAGTTCTCGAGATATAGCTCCTTAAAAAGCAAAATTTCTTAAAAATCTACTGAAACATTAGTAGTTAGTTAATTTATTTTGAGAAATCTATACGTACAGATGTCTATTAGCACTCAAATTAAAGCTAGTTTAATGGACTATAAAGAAGTTTACCTTTGCCGTCGTAGGAATAGTAGTTTTTGTGATATTTGCTAAAATAAATTGATTTATTGTTGTTCGGACAAGAAGTTTGATTTATGAAAAACTTTATTTCAGATACCATTGGACGTACAGAACTATGCTAGCACTCAAATTAAAGCTAGTTAAATTTACTATAAAATAGTTGATCATGTTTATCTTTGTAGCAATAGTAGTTTTTATGATATTTGACAAAATAAACTCACAAAATGTTAATTTCTAGTTGTGCGTATAAAATGTTGGAGTTTTGAAAAAGTATATCTCTAGATTCATAAGACGCACATATGTCTATCAACACTCAAAATAAAGAAAATTTAACTTTCTACAAAGTAATTTATGAAACTTATCTTCGTAGTAGTTTTTATGATATTCACATGTGAATATAAATTTGGCAAATGAAAATTTGTCCGTACAACTATAAATCAATTTATTTTAGCAGATTTCATGTAAACTATTATTCCTACGAATAAAAACAACATAAACTACTTTGTAGCTCATTAAACAAGCTTTAATTTGAGTGCTCATTGACATCTGTACGTCAAATGGTTTTTGAGATTTAAATTCACTAACTACTGATCTTTCATAACATCCCATACAACATTTTTCTGAAACGTTGCTTTTTAAAAAGCTATATCCCGAAAAATATTTAACGTAAATAACTCTATTAGGGCTCATATTTTAGCAAATTTACTTTTCTTTAAATGAGATTCTCTTAGATTTTCTTTTGTTGTTCCTACTTTTTAAGATATTGAGCTGCGAATGAAAAATTATTTTTTTTATCGCTTTGAAACAGCCGCCATTTTTTATTCCTCCTACCTATACTTGGCTGACTCATCAATTTTGACTAGTAATTATACATAGCTTTCATTAAAGTAATAAAAAACTGGGGTGAGATAACTGCCTTTTTTCTCATCTTGGGCTCTTGTACTAATCGATTCTATAAATTTGCACTTCTGGTAGCCCGATTTTGGCAAAAAAGTTGCTGTTTTATCCAAGGCCACCTACCTCAAAATATGTAATTTCAGTCTCTTAAGAATTTTTTTTTTTTAATAAGGCAGTTCAAAATCAATTACACATTTTTTTGGACTCCGAGCACCTCAAAACATTTCAATCGAAAGTTTCCACTATCGCAGTATTTTCCTTTACTATACATTCCATATATAAGTAAGTGAAAGTAAAAACTATATGAGGTGACATTTCATGACTTCATTATTCACATAGTACTTTGCATTACTTTAAAACAGACGGACTACCTGCTTGAAAGAGCGGTTAACATATAGAAAAACTGAAAAAAAAGTGTACAATGACCTTTATGTATTTCAGTAAAAATCTTGTGAGTTAGTCCTAGTGGTTATCACGGTTATAAAACAATATTGTGAATAATGTTTCTATGCATTAATCTTGTTTCGTTTTCTCTATGTCTTACTGTTAGTTAAACAAATTTTTATTAATTCTGTTTTTTTTCTAATTGTAGGGCATTACTATGCGAACAATAAAGTCGTGAAACGTAGCTTTAATATAGTTTTATTATTGACTGATCCCTAAGAACTTCAATATGTATAAATATCTTCTTTCTTAGATCCTCTTTCTCTTCTTGACTTTTCATCTCATCAAGAAAGTACTAATGGAGAGAAGCGAGTTCCTAATTCCGGAAGATGGACTCAAGAGGGGAGATAGGTTAAAAGAAGTGGGGAAGACTCTTACTAAAATGAAGCAGCCTTACTCTCTTATCAGATCTTACTTTGGGAAGTAATTAAGAGCAAAAAAAAAAAAAAAAAAAAAGCAAAGGGAATGAGGACTAAAAGGGGAAAACGGGATAAAAGAAAGAGGGAAGGAGCAGAAACGACTTGTGGCCAATGTTACCCCCAACTGTGATAAACTATCTTCATTAAGTGGGTACGTTACTTGGTACTTTTGACTTCATAATTAAAATTTGATGATTTTGAAAAGATATTTTACTATTCAAATTTAATTTTAAAATGAGGTGTAGATAGCTGACCGTAGATTAATGATTGGAAAAGTTTGTCGGGGGGTGCGGTCAGCAAAGAACAACATAAATAAACAAAACCATATTTATTTATGTTGTTCTTTGCTGACCGCGCCCCCCGACAAACTTCTCCAATCATTAATTTTAAAATCATTAAATATTTTGAATCCAAGTATTTTTAGATCCGCCACAAAATTAACACTGTACATTAAGCAATATCTAACTTGACCTCACGTCTCGTTTTTAGGTAAAGTGTCCCGTTCTCTCCAGAACTTTCCTTGGGATACTGAATGTCCTGTTTTGGATGATATAGAGAAACCTCAACTATCCCTCAGTTTTTTTATTGGCATTTCCTCTTAACTTTCAACCACTAAGAGCACCCGAGCCCCTAATATAAGTTTCGTTGAAAAGACTTTATCTTAATATTAGGGGTATTCATGATCTTTGGTTTAACATGTTAAAGCGTGTTAAATGGAAAAACTCATGTTAAATCGAAAAAAAAATGCCTCCTTTTACCGTGGTAAAGCGAAATAACATTTAACATGGCTGAGAGTCTGTTACTTGGTCTGTTAAATGGAGAATGACGTCACACACTAGACCAGTTGAGATCGCCGCCATTTTTGTTGTTGTGACAGCTCAGTTCTTTCGTGTGTTTGTGGTATTCATATCCCTGTTATTAAACCAAAATGGATAATTTTAATGACACATTTGAGAAAAAAAAACAATGTAATTTCATTATACTATCTGAAAATTTGTAAACGCTCGCCAGATAAAAATCTCACTATATGAACCATGTAATTATTCTTAGGGGACATATGTCCCAGAATAAAGTTATTTTTTCATTTCATTTCATAAGCTAAACTTTCACACAAACTCCACTTTTCACTCACTCTAGGCATGTTCTAATTAATTACTTAAATCAAAACTGAAGTAAACAATAACATGAGGGTCTGGAAGGAAGGTTATAAACATAAAGGCTTATACAACAAGTTGCTGAGAAACTCCGTTAGGGGCTCTTATGCATTTAACGTTAAACATGACTTCAAATAGGGCTGCTCACAATCTTATAGTTATAGCATTTAACATGGTAAAAAATTTAACACAACATCATGAATACCCCTCTTATAGGCATTCCTTAGTGGGACATGAATACGTTATATGGCAATATTCCCATGTCATATATTTCTTAATAATATTACGTTCAATCTATAGATTAGAATTTTGGGTAATGTCTTCGATACTAATTATCTGCTTTTGAAATTGTTTACTCTGAAATCTGGTTTAACAAAAATTGCCAGTACTTTATTATGATTGTATAATACTTCATAAAAATCTACGATACAGCCATTATTTTGAGGATTGCATCAACGCTAAGAGCGAAAATATTAATAACATTTGGTCTCTGTTTCAAAATGGTGGCCGATTGAGGTTTGATAAAAAGAACACATTAGTTACGCATTATAAAAAAACATTATACTTTATAGTAAACTAGCAGACCCGGCAATGCTTTGCAATTGCCAGATTTAGAGATGTAGATAGATTAATTCATATATTATAGGCAGATAGGCCAGATGGCGGTCAATAAAGGTACCAAAATAGTAAATGATAACTATTTATTGTTAACCAACGTTTCGCCCCACTTTGCAGGGCTTCGTCAGGGCTGTCAGATTGAAACAAAGATGATAACTAGTTGTCCTGAACTAGTCCCTTCACGAAGCCCTGCAATGTGTGGCGAAACGTTGGTTAAAAATAAATAGTTCGTTTTTACTATCTTCCTACAATCTACTTCATACGGTCAACTATCTTCTTCCAATATTAATTTAATCCTCTTTCATCCTTAACAATCCCTGATAACCCTCTGAGGCGTCTGAAAAGAAGATGGCCACGGGACCTTCTAATTTTAAATTAACGCTTGAAGTACCACCAATGGGTGATTCCTTCCCAAGATTTTCAAGTGTAAATGAAACATACAACATATTTACTTATTGTATTGATTACTTGTACATTTGTAAATCACATTAAATAAATAAATAATAAAAAAATTGAATACAATTGAAAATTTGATATAAATTAATATATTTAATTTTTTACACTTTGGATTATTGATTTAATTAATTGCTTATTATATCTATTTAATTTATAGCAGCAAATAATATTATATAGTAAAATTTTATGGTAAAAAAAAAAATAACTTCAACATGATTCAACCAATCTATATGAAACTTTGGAGTGTTTTAGGGTTCTGTAAACTAAACCAAATAGCATCTAATTAAACAAATTAGAAACGGATATATAATCCCTTATAGGTTATTATATTAAATCTTTCTTAATGTTGATTAAAACAGGAGACATTTAGCATTCTAACGTTTGTATTAATGAAGAAATTGTATAAAATGCATAGGAGTTATGAACGATTGTAGGAATAAAGGTCATCGGTAGAACAAATGAATCCTTCATATAAATCAATGTGAAAATCTTTAATTTTTAATTCCTGTGAAAAACTGTTTAAGGGTTTCAGACCACGTTAAAAAGGAATATGATTTGTTTATTCCTAAAAAAAAAAATTAATTTTTTAATTAATTTTTTTAATTTTTAGTGAAAAAAAAATCATTTAAGCTACAATTTTTTAGGGTATTTAAAAAATAATAAATAAAGTGGAATTGAGCGAATGCGTAGCCGGAGTAAACGTGTGATAATTTTTAAAATGGCACTAATTATAAATCTGAAGTCATGAATTTTTTTTTTATTTGTTGTTTTAACATCCGAAAAGAAAAAATATAACTTGACATGTTTTTTTTTTTTCTTTTTATTTATTTATTGATAGATATTACAATTTGTCACACAGTTTTGGGTCATAGATAATAGGGATGAATGATCACATTTATACTAAAATAAAATAAAATAAGATTAAAAATAAATTTAAAAAAAACACATAAAATCTCTCTTAAAATATATACAAACAGAAGGATAAAAAAATACACATAATCAAACTATGTGTATGAAAAAATAAATATATAAAATAAAATAATATAATCTCGACATGTTTTTTCGAATTGTGTTTCCACATAGCTTGGTATTGCTTTTACCCTATACTTTATTCTGTTTGTATTAAAAGACATATACAGTGAAAAAATAAACGTTGACCTCATTTGTTATGATTGATTCCGCTTTCCATTAAAAAAAGAAAATGAGAAAGGAATTATCTCCGATTATAACTGATGATTGAGGAGATTAGGTGACAAATGTTCCCTTTTCAGCAACAATAACGGCCAATTTCTGATGGGAACCGATTACAAATTAACGGCACAACCTTAGTCCCTTAATGTGTACTCTGTCGTGTTAGTTATAAAAAAAAAATTAAATTCTATCCCCAAATTGATGCTTTGAAAGGTTTTTTTCATTATAAAACTAATTTGTAACTAACTGAATTTTATACATTAGTTTATTTAAACTGATACAAGTATTTTTAATAATAGAGATAAACTATACAATTCTCTTCATTTCATCTCTTCATTATTATGTGGCTTCCCACTGGTACGATTGCTTAGTTAAGAGAGAGAGAAATGCTTTATTCATTCATGCTGCCCAAATACATCGGGTTGCCACATTACACAGCATACAGCACAGAGTACAGATCGAAATATTGGATTATTATTTTTTTTTTTTTACGAAAATTTGAAACGAATTCTGAATGATAGGAGTCATATATTTCATTGGCTTGAAAAGTATTAATATTTATGAAATATAAAAATTAAATATTCCGTTTTTAAAATTTTGTTTCAAACAATAAAACTTTCAATTTCCCGACTTTTAATTTCCGATGGTCCCAAGAAATAAAAACTTGACCCTCCACGATGGTTAGAAAAGGTTGGTTATTTATAAATTCCCCTCCCCTTTTTCAGAAATGACCAGGAAGGGGTAAAAAAAATCTTGGTTAGGGTTGAAATAATTGGAATTAAATAAATAAACAAGATTTATTTTACACTTTATTTTGAAACTGATAACTGAGAGAGTGTTAAGAGATATTCCTTTACAAAGAGGTATTAATTACTCTAGTATTTTTCTATTCCTGACCAAAATAGAATTAAGAATCATCAATTTAATTTTCAAATATTTTATTATTTTGTTCATTTAATTAATTATACATATGTATAGGTATAAACAGTTAAATTATTTTTCGAGCAAGCATTCTTGGCAAAATTTAACAATGACCAATGCTGCGGTTTAACGATAGGAATCGTATATTTCAATGGCTTGAAAAGTATAAATATTTATAAAGTATAAAAAATAAATGTACCGTTTTTAAAATTTTTTCTTAAACAATAAAACGGTCTTTAACCTATAGCATGAGCCCCAACTTGAAAGTTACATTATGCTTGTTAAAAGTATTATAAATTACTTAATTTTTTAAAATTATTTAACAAATTCATAGATATAAAATAATTATGCTAAGTTCTGTAATAGTAGTAGACTTCGAGAAACACAATTTTAAAAATAATTTTGCTTTCATCAATTTTTATTATGTTTGGAAAAATTAACGAAATTCCCTGAATAAAAATAAAATAAATATAAATCAAGAATTTTGCATAATGTAAATCTAAATAGATTTGTTGCCATTCATAATTTATTTTATTAAGGAGTTTTTTAAAAATATTGATTAATTTGTATTAAGAAAAATCATATATTAATGCCAAATCTAAAAAGAAAAAAATTACCGCAATAAATTGTAAAAAAGCTATCACTTTTTAAAAATTGAATTTAGTCACCATTATTTAAAATTTAAATTGTATGCCGCTTGTTCCAACATGCAGGAATTACGTGATTTTATTTCTTCAGATCTTTCAAAGGCCTGGATCGCATTGCAGAGCCGTCCTGATCAACTAACCAATCCGATTACGAGGCAGACAAAAAGACAAAAAAGGAAGAAATAGGACGAGGGGAGACGAACACAAGATGTCCCCGACACAAAGGTCTTGTGAACGGAGGTTGGATTCCACCCGAGAAAGGTAATTATCAAATAAAAGGATCTGCTTCCATGCGCAAGGGGCCTGCGCAATAATCTCACACCTTTGTCCTCCAGGTGGTCTTTTTGTCATTTCTCGCCTTTCCAGAGCCTCGGCTGGATTCTCGCTTATTCGCTGGCAAATTGTTACTGCATTCCTTTTTCTGCCTTCTTCAAGAGGAGTTTGCTTATTAAATCCGTCTAAAATCTATTCCATGATAAACTATGCAAAAAATATTTGTATTTTGCACCTCTACACAGAAAAGGTCCAACTTTACAATAAAGCCCAAATGCGTGTTAAGCCCATTCTATAAGGATTTTTTAGCATAAAACCTAATTACCTACCTACCTACCTTAAAACCTATTTACTATTAACCTATATTTATCTCGTTCTTTTTTTTTTTTTATGAATATAGAAAATACAGAGTTTCAGAGTACCCCTTCGTCTTCAGGGTTCTCTAGAATCTAACAATAAAAAATTTAAATAATTGAAAAAGTATTTTTAACTTATCATTAATTAAAAATTAGTATGTACTATTGTGCATTATACTACCTTATACAAGCAAGTATTACTATATGAAAATAGTAGTTGCTCCGTGTGTTCATATCCGTACAATTTTATTTCACCAATTAGAAAAAAAAATAACCATTATAAATAAGTTTTACATAAGAATAAAATGAAAAATTGAAAACATACTTACAAAAAAACTGTACAATGTACAGTATATATATAGTTTAACAATTATTCTAAATGTGAAAAATAGTAAAACAGCGAGGGTGTATAAATATAACGAAGGCTAAGAAAAATATAAAACAGAATTATGGACTAGGAAAAGTTAGGGGTTTTTAGAAATGCTGGAATGCACATTATTAATTTACTTGGATAGGTGTACAGATATATAATAAAATTACGTTTATAAATAAAACAGCCACACTCACAAAAATATCATGATATTGATCAAAGTATACAGAAACGAAAATCAATATTAAAAAAAAACATTAATAAAATAAAGCATATGATGGTTTTATATTTTAAAAGGCCTTGTACACATGATCCAATGGATAAGCAGGAAGCTATCGTATTAAAAAAAAAATCCAATATATTTTAATTCTGAAAACTTCGAATAAGTTTTTTAATTCTCGGTCGGTCAAGGGCCGTTTGTAGGCGAGCAAGTTCAGGCTTCAAACTATTTCTACCTGGTCTTGATCGAGTTGACTTTCATTTCCCGGTGGTCCCAAGAAATAAAAACGTTACCCCCCACCATGGGTAGAAAAAGTTGGTTGTCTATAGATACCCTCCCCTTCCCCTTTTGGGATTACACCATAGATTGGTTACTTTATGACATAGGACTACTGCTACTGCTTGATGGACCTCAGCTGAAAAAAAGCCCCTCTCCATAGTGAAATCTTTGAACACGTCCATTTCAAAATAAAATCGTAACTTTTTTTGTCAATTGTCTTTTTTTCAAGCAAAGCAGTAAAATTTCCTAAAAATGTGAATGCGGTGTTTTTTTTATTGTTGATTTTTCCCCTCTTTCCAGTACTACTCCACCACACCTGACTTGGAATTTCCATTGGATTGGTGTACTTTTATTCGAATTCTAATAGTGAATTCACTATCATAAAATTTTCTCTGACCATGAAGGGGTCATAAGGAAAAAAAATTGCTGGACAGAATTGTAAAAATGGAAATTAAAAAAAAGAAAAATCAAGATTTATTTTACACTTTATTTTGAAACTGATAGCAGAGACTGTGTTAAGAGGTATTAATTACACTAGTATTTTTCTATTCCTGATCAAAATAGAATTAAGAATCATCAATTTATTCTATAAATCATATATTATTTTGTTCTTTTAATTAATTATAAATATGTATACGTATAAACAGTTAAATTATTTTTCGAGCAAGATACTGATTTTTTTTCGAAATATTATTCTTCACTAATTTTAACAATAACCAATGCTGCAGTTTTACTAAGGTGAGTTTTATTATAAAATAAAAATTATTCTAAAAGTGGTAGTTTACGAATTCTAAATTTATGTGGTTTTAATTACATTCTTTTTATTTATGATTGCTTTTATTTTATTTTTTTGCTTTATGAAAAAATTATTTTAGCAACGAGGACAATCAAAACCGCAGATAGATTAATATGTTGTGTACTTTTCAAACCCAAAATATTTGGACAGCATTGCTTCAAAATAAATAAGGAATTATATAAAATTGTTTAATCATTATAATTCATTCATTTTATTATCATAATATATTTAGTTTTACTACAATCCGTCGTAATATAACTCATTACATTAGTATTTCCTATTCAATAATTTTCTATTCTTGAGTTATTGTGAACCAAATTGGTATACTTTGACATAACCAAGGTGTTTTGGTTCCTCGTAGTACTGCCTCAGTTAACCTCTATAATTGGTACATCCCGTCTCTCTTAGTCAGTATACAATAGATGTCTGTCGTCAACTGAAATTTATGGCCTATCTGTCAGAACTTCCTCATATATTTTAAATAGTAAAACTTTTAATTTATAACAAGAATAAAATAAACTACCATAGTAATGTAAATAAGTATACTTATGTATATTCTTCCAATTTCATCAATTTAAATTGGATGAAATTTCACCAACATGGACAAAATTGTGAATAAACATTTATGAATAATATGTTTTATGAATAAACGAAATAGAATTTATTTATAAAACATTCATTTAATTTTGTTTTTCTCATTTTTTTCAACAACTGTTTTTCACTGAACATACACAATTTGAAAATTTTGTGTATGATATTTAACTGATATATTGCATTAATAATAAAATAACGTTGTTTTTTCCTCTAACAATCTAAATCAAACTTTGAATACCTTCATTACTTGCTATATGCCTTTTTAGTTGGAAATCAATTATCAAGTATTACTCAGGTCTGTTATATTTTTCAAGATTTCTTTATTGAAATTAACAACTTATTACATAAAAATATAACTTATATTATATAAGTTATAAAATACTTATAGTACTTAAGTTATTTTCCAATGGTACGAAACAGTATTGTGGAAAATCTGTCTATTGGTTGAACACCAATTACATTTCTAGTGTAGAAAGTCTCGAGGCCATCTTCTTTTCAAAGGCCTAGGAATTTGTTCCTTTCTTTACCAATATCATTTAAATTTTATAAAGCGTTTACCGACTGAAATATCAAATCTTTAACTATGAATATAATTACAATATAAATATAATATACTATAATATAAATAAATATTACAATATACTATAATACAATATTTCATAATAATATAAATATTACAATATACTATAATACAATATTTCATACAAATTCTATTCGAATCATCAAATAAAAAATAAAATAAAATAATATTACTTAAATGAACTGAAGAGATAGGACATCTCACATCAAGGGAAATTATAGTTTCCTTCATTACATCTCAACCATTTAATTGGAAATCAATTCAGAGAATGGTATCTCTTAGGTATGTTTTAGATTTTAAAAATATAGTTATTGAAATTTACAACTTATAAGATAAATATATAACTATTAGATATGATGCTGGATATATTTCGATGGTATGAAACAGTATTGTAGAGGATCTACCCATTGGTGGAACTCCAATTATATTTCTAGCGTAGAAGGTCTCGAGGCAATCTTCTTTTCAGACGCCTAGGATTATCGATTATTGAAGAGAAAAAAATATTTCTTTTATTGTTTTTATAACCACCTTTCTGGTCATTTCTGGCATCCGGGTGGGGTAGGTTATCAACATCGTACCACGCTGTTCTAAGCACTGTAGGGGGTCAAGTTTATTTCCTGGGACAGCCACAGAAATAAAAGTCGACCCCCAAGCCGGATTCCAACCGGCGTCGCTGCGATTCCGAGGTAGCAAAGATCTACGCCTTAACTCCTTCAGCTACAAACATCTCTTTGGAAGTAAGGCTAGAAATGGATTTGGGTGGTTGGGTTGATATCAGGCACTTATCACATCGGCACAGAGATAGGGCATTGAGTCCTTATGGATTTTTATATTTGTGACAAAATAAGAAGCATTACAGATTTGACGTAAGATTTTGGATTATAAATTCCAAAGACCAACTTTCGAAAGACGAATATACTGTTATTATGATCAAGTAAATGATTCTTTTGCAATTAATTTAAGTTTAGACCGTAGGTCTAGTAAATGCTGAAATTGTCAGAATCGATTACCAATTTCTTGTCTTTTCAATCTTGTACTAGGATTGTTTGTTATTCGTTTTTCCAAATGTGGTATTTAAAAAATATATATAGAAATATATTTCTGACATTTTGAATATTTAATGTCTTGTTTTGATAATGCTGCATAATTCGTTAAAATATTACAGACTTCTTTAAATAAATTACTGATTCATCTTTCACTTGTAGTTGATGAAACACTATGGATCAACGTATTATTAACAATTTCTCAGCATATATTGTGTTGATGTTAATAACATGTTCAACTAACGTACGAATTTTCGGTATGTAGACAATTTAGGACTAATATAAATTTAAACTGAGTATTTCTAATATAGAACAGATTCGTGATAGAATTTTTTAAAGCTATTTCTGACAAAGTTATAATTACTTATAAGGAATAATATATAACCTCTCCAAAGCCACTGACGTGATACTTCGCCATAGACCGCGCCACAGGAACCTCTTCGACACAAAACCCACTCCCGCCCCGACCAATATTTGCTCTATTGATCAATTTACAAACAATTCCCGTATTGGCTAAATATATTTTAGGAATTTTTCTCTTTCTTTCCCAATATCACGTTAATTTTATAGAGCGTTTGTCCTACAAAGTATCAAATCTACTACTTTGAATATCTGTAAAAAAATTCTAAAAGTCTTTTTGTTTCTTTTATCTTTTTTTTTTTTTTTAAACAGTATAAAGAATTTTTTTTTTGGACTTGTTTTAAATAGACCGGACAGAAATACTCGTAATTTTTTTTTTTTATCTCGTTTTATAAAAATACAGTTAAATCAAATTAATTAAAAACGAATGTATTATTGCATGAAAAAATTAATTTTATACTTAATTTTATTTCCTAGGAATTTTTTATTCTTTATATATAAACATGTTTAGGTGAAAATAAACTTTCTTTAGAATATTATCAATATTCTATGTTTACTTGTACAAAGTTTCGGGCTGTTTCCTCATTTTATAGTACTATTATTCCTTATAATGAAATATATTTTTTTGGATTGTTTGTAGATATTTCAATTATGTAATATGAAGACAAATTATCCATTTTGAAATTTCGTCGACATTTTGTTTTTATAGTTACATAATTAAAAATTGTAGATACCTTTTATTTAATTTTTTTTTTTTGGGGGGGGGTTTTGATGATGAAATATATTTATTTTATTTTTTTGTGTGAGTGTATTAGATATTTTAATTATGTAATATGAAGACAAATTATCCATTTCGTTTTTGAAATTACGTGGAAAACTTTTAAAATTTTGTTTTATACTTACATAATTAAACATCACTACAAATCACTGATTTTTTATTAATTTTTTTTTTGGTGTGTATTAGATATATGTTAATTATGTAATATGAAGACAAATTATCCATTTCCTTTTTATATTTGACTATAACCAACAATAATACCAGGAGATCTGAAAACAGTCCGAAACGTTGCACTAGTAAATATAGAGTATTGATAATATTTTAAAGCCAGTCTCTTTTCACCTCAAAATCTTATTATATAAATTTTATAAATGAAACTTATCAACAATGTTATGAATTCATTTAGGTAATCTTCGATCTTTTTCAATACAATTCGATAATAAATTTTTTATCATTTTTATTTCAAAACGTTGAATAATACTATGCCAAATTTATTATTAAATTAAAGATTAATTATGTGTGTGAATAATAAAATCATCTTTCACTTACCATCTAGATGAAATTAATGCTTACACATTTCAATGCATCTATTTCTTTATTATTCAGGATGACGATCCCCTTACTTTATATTTCATATATAAGTAGGTGAAATTAAAATCTGTAAATTGTAATAACTAAAGATTAAATAAATAAAATTAAAAGAAAAAGAATAATTATTAATTTCTTTAATTTGTACATATATATTGCTATTGACTAGGAGAGTTGTTTAAGTTTTTACAAATAAAAATTAAAACTACTTAAAAATTTTAATAGAAATTTTTTTCGGTGCCATGGAAATCCGTATTTTTAGGGGTATAATGAACGATTATCAACTTTGTTCTTACCTAGAACATATCAGATAACAAAGCCGCGTACTATGGAATAAGTTCAGTAGAGATCGGGCGCTCGGTTATTTCCTATTTAGACCGTTTTAGACTTTCGTGAAAAAAGTTTTCTCTTTTAGTTAATAAACTAATTCTTTCATAGTTTATACTCATTTTGTATATATAACTAATAACTATCAGAGGTAGTAGAGTTTTCGTATTTATACATCTAAACCTACTTCAGATGATGTGAATATATGGTTAAAACGCGTCATTTAAACCCCTTTATTTGATTTCGATGCGGGTAAAATCAATGTAATTTTCAAAATCACTGTATTCTACTTTGATTTAGTTTGATCATTATCGTTAAAGTCGTTTTTAGAAAATTGAAAAATATTATTTTATAAAGTGACTACTTTCGTCGATTTTACTATAGAAGGTTCTATTTGGTCTAAGGCATACATCCCTCTTAAATATTTTAGTTCGCTTCAATACGACTTTTTTGAGATAGGCTGTTCACATAGGCACCGACCATTTTTTGAGACTTGGTAATTTGTGGTTATGAGCTCAAAAAATATATTTCCATCAAAAATTAGAATTTGAAATTATACACCAATAGAATAATTTCCCATACTATAATTTTTATGTAGTGAGGTGTAGATTGTTGACCGTAGATTAATGATTAGAGAAGTTTGTCGGGGCGTGCGGTCAGCAAAGAATAACATAAATAAACAAAACCATATTTATTTATTGTATGCCGACGTTTCGACCTGAGTTTCAGGTCTTCATCAGGGCTATAGAACAAAAGAGATAACAACAACATTTAGAGAAACATAAAATTGAAAAGGAATAGTATACAAACAAATTTGGAATTATATAAAATATTGAATTGAATCATAAATAACAAAAAACTGATAACTAATAATTGAATAGTTAGAAAAAATTTAATTGATTGATAATCTTGGAATTAGATGGTTGTATGTTATATGATGGTTATTAAGTATAGGTATATAAGTTAATACTCACACAGTAATTCAGATATAATCTACTCACTATTTTTTATTGTCTGTCATATTGTTCAATTTGTAGATTCAATTCATTTATTTAATTTTTCATTTTTTTTTAGACACTACTTGCATATCTTATATTATACATATCTTCTTACCTACATGATATTATATTTCATCTTTCAGTGTTATTTCAATCTACTACCATCTAATTACACGATTATCAATCAATTAATTTTTTTTTACTATTCAATTATCAGTTATTAATTTTTTATTATTTATGATTCAAATCAATATTTTGTATAATTCCAAATTTGTTTGTATACTACTCCTTTTCAATTTTATGTTTCTCAAAATGTTGTTGTTATCTCTTTTTGTTCTATAGCCCTGATGAAGACCTGAAACTCAGGTCGAAACGTCTGCATAAAATAAATAAATATGGTTTTGTTTATTTATGTTGTTCTTTGCTGACCACATCCACACCCCCTCCCCTCCCCCGGCAAACGTCTCCAATAATTTTTATGTATGTTCAGGTTCGAGTATCTCCGATTTCTCAGAGGAAAGCTCAGTGTGTATGGCCCAGGGACTGATTTTTTCTTTCAATTTTTGGATTATATATATCGTGAATGGTGGCTACACATTGACTAATTGTCTTAATAAGAATAATTGCTTGTGCTCTTTATAGAGGAGTAAAAGGTGCTGTGGGAAGTGTCCGGACAGAAGAGGTTCCGTAATAGAAAGCTTTTTAATACAGTTTTACTGTATATAATAATATAAAGCACATTATCTGTTTACTAATAATACTTCAGCAATATAATACAACAGCATCTTCTTTGGTCGAAGGCGGGTAAAACTGATTAGTACTTTATAACGACTTTGATGATACTTGATAAAGTTGGTTGGTACGTCCCCCCTTGAGAATAACTACTTTAATGGAATATCATGCTCAGTCCTCTCTCTTTTAAGTATAGGGAGTAAATTATTAAACGCTGAACTGCTTGGAAGGTCTTGAAATAAATATTTTCTACATATTTTCGCTTAATGTGTAATACCTCTTAAGTTCTAAACGATAAATTATTCGATTGTAATTCGTTATAAAATAGTATAAAAATCAACGTATTATTCTAGAGGTAATGCGCCTCAACCATTGTTTTGTAGGATATCGATATAATGTTTCCTAGCATCGATAATTCTTTGGACTGAACATAAGAACTTATAATGAAATATTAATTTTTATTTTTTTAACAATTTACCCCACTTCTTTACGTTCAAGGGAATATATATATATATATTTAACATAATTAATAAATTTCATTAATAATGAATGCATTGGAATCCTGAAGGCTCGATGCCGATACCCTGTAATGAATCCCAACGCAATCCTTCCATCTACGTTTCGGTTTACCCGTCAGTTCAGCGTTTATTAACATTTCACGGATCTCTTTGTTACTAAATCCCACATCCTTATACACCCATCTTATTCGCCGCAATGCTATAACCTGAATTATATTTACCGAGTAAAGTTCCTTTAATTCAGCATTATATAGCCTTCTCCAGTTAACACAAAATGTTGCAGTCAGAGTCCTTTTGTGTAAGAGGCCACGTTTCGCATCCATAAAGAGCAGTGGGAAGGATTATAATTTTGTAAGTTTTATTTTTCGATTGAATGTGTGAGTTAAGCAATTTCAAAAATAAAAATATTACTGTCTTACTGCTTTGTGTATAATTAGTCCCTTATCGATTTAGTCTTATTCTCTTATTAGTGTTAGTCTTATTCTCGTAAAATGTATCTATTTGTTTGTGTTTGGTAAACTGATCTACTGCTGTGACTATGAATAATGGTCTGATCTCACATTGCCGTCTAATATTGAATTTGTTTAGCGAGTCACTGAAGAGGATCTAGGAGGGTGAATTCCGGAGAGCTAATTTGTTGATCGGGTGAATTAAAAAATCGTAAAAGGGTGAAATTGGAGGAGCAGAAATGAGAAGGAAAAATAGAAATGAATTGAAACATTTGTATTTGTTGTACAGACCGAAATTGAATGTAAAGGGAAACTGTAAAGGAAAAAAATTGTTTATTATATCTTATTATTGTGTCTCTTTTTTTCTGATTATACCATGTATGTGTAATTTATATATGTCCAATTACGGATTGATAAGTATGCTGTGTGAGATAGCAACCTGATGTATTTAGGCATCATAGATAAATAAAGTATTTCTCTCTCTCTTATCTTCTAATTTCGTTTACGCATATTTTACTGATCACAAGAATATTTAAAAAAACCAACAGGGCCAAATTTGGAGAAAATTCAAGTATCGGCAAAAAATGGTTACAATATCAATTTTTTTAGATTCCTTCGACTTACATATGCATACAAGTTGTCACCAATTCACCAATACTACAAAAACTAATTGCCAGATAGATTTTATTCTCATACATAGAATCATTAATCTTGAAATATAAATAATCACCCAAATAATGGAAATTCGCTGTTGAATAAAAATTTCTATAAAATTCTATTTTCACAAAATAAATTAAAAGGATACCAGAAAACACCGAAAAACCGAACTGATTTGTGCATTTCTTTTATGTTTTAAATTGTGCATTAATTATATTGAATCGTACGAATTTAAACTAAGAGAATGCAACAAAAAAATAAAAATTAATTTTTTTATGGAATGATTCTATATTGTTAATTTTCAGGAAATGTTGAACTTTTTGGGGATAATATACGATCTGTGTTTTGCCTTTTTTTTTGTAAGGATTTGAAACGAGTTGTATTTAT
The DNA here is from genome assembly GCF_000696795.3 of Halyomorpha halys. Taxonomy (NCBI): domain Eukaryota; kingdom Metazoa; phylum Arthropoda; class Insecta; order Hemiptera; family Pentatomidae; genus Halyomorpha; species Halyomorpha halys. The sequence goes on along the minus strand of NW_027108625.1, from coordinate 1,040,191 downwards.
TGTGAACCACTTTAATGTGATTTCATGTTTTGCAATCTGATGATGGCTTAATTGCTAATACGAGGCCTGATTAAATATTTACGGACTTTATGAGATAATCGAGGCTTTATTTGTAAACTTCATTTGATCAAGTAATCTAATAAAAACCTAAACTAATGAAAATATGTTTCCCTCTCTTTTTTATTTTTTATTAATTTAAGCTTTCAGTAAGAGCAGTAATTTCAACTGGCTATCATAAATATTATAACTAGAGACAGAATTTTAGTGGAGTAAAAAACCGAAAGAAACGAGCAGTAATTAACTCGAAGTGTGCAAAATAGTGCAGTAAAATTTCAAAATGAGCATAAAACATTCAAATCCTGAATTTTTAATTCATTACAAATTACGAACTAAAAAAATACCTTGTCTGTTACTTTATTTAATTTTTTTATTTTACTTAAGATAAATATATTATTACATTATTATTAAGATAACTAGTAAGAAAAGCTAATTTTAAAAATTTATTTTGGGGTGTATTTTTTATGAGCTTGATGTCATATATCGAAACCTTTCTTTTAAAAATAAAAATTAAACTAAAATGTATTCAAAGATAAATTTCCATTTGACAACTGTTAAAACTTTTTATAGATAAATTCTTTAAAAAAAAAAAAAAAAAAAGCATTACCTCTTAAATTTTGAAATGAAACTTATTTCAAGATAATTTAATCTAAATTTTAATAACAAAAACTACGAAATAAGTGTTATTGCAAAATTTTTTGAAAAAAATAAGAACTATTTTGAACTATAGTTCTCTGTAATAATTCCCAGATAATGTGAATTGAATCCGTTATACAAAATCATTCAACATAAAAAAACATTATATAAGTTAAATAAGGAAATAAAACTGTTATACCATAGAATATTATTCAATTAAATCGAATGTTAGAACTATTTTAAATACCTGCTAAATTGGTTAATAGTGGTTAAATTAGAAAATAGGTGAACAAAAACAGGCATAAATTTTCTAGCAAAGAAAAGTGTTGTTTACTTAATTGAGTCATGTA
>NW_027108625.1:1036540-1038738 GCF_000696795.3 Halyomorpha halys | reverse complement strand
CCATTCGTTGCAGATTTGACCCAAAACAGATATGCGTCTTTTTATTCCAAACTCCTTAACCATCCTAACCCATTAATTCTTAATCATTCATCCTTAACAATCCCTGATAATCCTCCGAGGCGTCTGAAAAGAAGATGGCCACGGGACCTTCTAGTTTAAATTAATGTTTGAAGTACCACCAGTGGGTGGTTCCTTCCCAAGGTATTCAAGTGTATATGAAACATACTGCATATTTTCCTGTTGTATTATTTTGTACATTTGTAAATTACAATAAATAAATATTAAAAAAAAAAAAAATTATACATTTTATTGTATTAATTTATTGCAATTTACATCTGTATATATACTTAATTAGGAAAATATTTTTAGTTTAAAATATTTTTCCAGACTAGTTAAATAGAATTAATTTGATTTTAGCAGCTAATTCATGTTTTAAACATAACAAATGTGCACTTCGTTCAATATATCATTCATCATATTTCAATATATTGCATACATACAATTGTTCAGTGAAAGTAAAAATTAAATAAAACTAACGCAAAGAATAAATTTAAACTTTATATTTTGTAAGCATCAGAAGCCTGAGGTTTCTCGGATCTTAAAAAGAAAAAATTCAATTTCATCTCCCCTTATCTACTTAATAATGGTGATTAAAGAGGGACATATACCGGAAAGTTAGGAGTCAGAAGACCCATTTCCAAGGTGACAGTAAACGCAACAGTTATTACTATAATAATGTTGCGTAAGCTATGTCATTTACTGTCATGACAAAATTATATTGTTAAGATTTGTGCAATAGTTAAAATGAGTACTTAATTCTATCAATTCGTCATATTGTTTCTAATTTTGTTAGTTAACTCTAATGGTTTGGTTTTGATTTAACAAAGCACAAATTTATATTTATGTAGATATTAAGGTAATTAAATTTAAAAATGATAAAATGACAAGAACCAAGTTTGAATTTATAGGTTGTATAGTTTTGTCAATTTCTATGAATTATACTCTCCACAACAAATAGGTATTGCGCTTTGATTCTACCACATATGACAAAGTATTTTTTTTATTATATGATGTAGCTTATATAGATGGCATTATTCGTTATACCATTTTTTTTCATCTTCTGAAACACCAGCATAATCTGAAAATAAAATAACAGACACGTAAGTTGTAATTTACGATCTATAAACAATAAAAGTAATGTATATAGGAACAGAAAATTAAATAAACTAATTATTAAATGAATCTTGAATAAAAAATAAGTAAAATTCCAATAGAAAATTAGTATAGTGATGGTATTCCCTAACCATGTTGATGGGTCAATTAACTGAACTTTTATCGCTTTTTAGCTTTCTTACTAGCACTTATGTAAAAAAAAGATTTTAATTTTATATTTGATATAGTCCGTAGGAGAAGTTATTAGTTATATCATTTTTTCACCTTCTATTTAACTATTCATAGTATCCAGTTATTGGAAAACCGGTCTTCGGTTGGTTTTTGGATTTATATATATATAAAAAAAAAAGGAAAAAACCTTAACACTCACCATTTTAATGCTCATATTAAAACTGTATACGTTTACACAAAAACTCATAAATACAGTTAAATTACACGAAAACTCATAATTTGAGTTAAAATATTTTGCTTCAAACTAACACATATAATTCTGAACTTTTTCTGAATGGAAGTTAAACTTTTTCGACATTTGGAGCCAATTCTTCACCATTTTCTAAAAATAAATTATAAAAAATTAATAAGCTCGTCGAACAATGCTTGCTCGAGGTTCTAATGAATGAAATAATATAACAACACATCTATTGAATGTTAATGGGATAGAAAGGTTCTTAGTTAATACCTAGGGATTGATATATATTAATAAGTAAATAAATTAAAAAAAATATTATGAATGAAAATTGAAATAATGTAAAAAATATTTCCAACTGAATACAAAATTAAAACTGGTATTTCTCTCTTTTATTTGTTTTTTTTCACCTTTCTATTATTGTATAACTGAAACAAATAATACATAAATAAGATATATATATATATATAAGTTAAGTATTGGCAAAAGCAAAATGTCAAAAAAGAGAAGAAGGAATAAGATCTAACTCGCTTGTACTGTTGTAAAACACTGACTTTATTGTGTTCGTTACATCTGTTATATACCCTCGATCAGCTGATCTCCTCAGTCAGCTGACATC
>NW_027108625.1:1028475-1031990 GCF_000696795.3 Halyomorpha halys | reverse complement strand
CAATAATGACTGAGGCAACTTAGGTAAGCAACTGATGTTCACCTAATTAATTAGACCTCGGTAGATTACGTTTTATGAATTGTTTAAATGCTCATTCATAATATTTTTGAAGCTCTAGAGATTAATATTTTTCAATTAAGTATATAAATTTTAAGAAATGTTATCAATGAAAATTGAAACAATGCATAAAACGTTTCCAACCCAAATTTAGATGAATTAAATGAAGATGAAAACATGAAATATTTCGGTGTTAAAGATTTATTAGTGAAGATAATTTATTTTATAATTTTTAAAACAGTATGTGTTAAGCTTCCTCTCCCCCCTTTTTTTTCTAAATCCAAGAACAAGCCGAAGATTGGTTTTCAATAACTGGATATTATGAGTAGCTAAACAGAAGGTAAAAAAAACAAAAAAAAAAACGGCATAACCAATAACAAAGTATGCATCCAATAACCACCATTTCTAAGGACTACATTAAATCTAAAATTTAAAAAAATACTTAGTCATATATACTTTAATCAAAGCAATGTGTAGGTTGTAGATGGTAAAATTAATAGAAATCGAACTACCCAACTTATTCATTCAACCTTCGTTCAGGACTTTTTAATTTAATTACTTAAACATATAATGTTTACATAAATATATATTTTTGCTATGTTAAACCAAAAATAAACACCGAATTGATAGAATTAGTTTACACAATAATAATTGTAATAACTGTTGCGTTTACTGCCACCTTGAAATAAGTTCTATTGTCTCCTAAATTTCTGAGATATGTCCCTCTTTAATAGTCATCATAAAGTAGGTACCAAGTCCTTCGTTAGAGCGAACAATAAACCTGATGATTGTGCGTAAATGCTGACCAGATCTTCTCCTGTTTAATTGTCAAGAAACCGTTCTTACTTCCTTATCAGTATTGATTTTATTTCATGGATAGAAGTAGTAATGGTTTATTTTAAATTAATTGATGACAATTCTCTTTTATAACATTGATAAAGAATCCTTCCAAGTGTTTTGTAACCAACCAGTAGCGCTAATATAAAGATAACCGAAATAAAATACCGCGAATCTGTTGACTCCTTGTAACTGTATTAATTAGCAGCTTAGGGTATTGTCTGCAGATCGTTAAATAGCCGACGAACAGGGGACTCGGGACGTGTCTCGAATCCTAAATCCAAGCTTTTTTTCTTCTTTCTCCTTTCTCGGTTATCCTGTTTGCCTTTGTCACCAATGGCGCCTCTTCTTTACTTATTGCTTCTCTCCTTTTCGTTTATTATTCTTGTTTTTTTTTTCTTTTTATGGTACTATGCACATCGAAACATTATAAAAGACAGATTCACTATACTTAGGAGAGAGAGAAATACTTTATTTATCTATGCTGCTTAAATACATTAGGTTGCTATCTCACACAGCATACTTATCAATTTATTTTTTTTCCCCTACAGTTTCCCCTTACAATCAATTTCGGTCTGTACAACAAATACAAATGTTTCAATTCATTCCTATTTTTCTCTCTCATTTCTGCTCCTCCAATTTCACCATTTCACAATTTTTTAATTCACCCGATCAACAAATTCGCTCTCCGGAATTCACCCTCCTAGATCCTCTTCAGTGACCCGCTAAACAAATTCAATATTAGACAGCAATGTGAGATCAGACCATCACTCATAGTCACAGCAGTAGATCAGTTTACCAAAAACAAACAAATAGATACATTTTACGAGAATAAGGCTAACACATAGATTCAAAGGAAAATATAATAAAAAACCGGTTACATGAAACACTTGAATAGATAAATAAGTTTAAAAAAAACAAAAAACAATAGTACTAATAAAAGAAATAATGATGTGACTTGCAAGAATTTAAATAAGTCATATCAAACCGATACTTTTAATAGAACTACATCATACAAAAATATACTATTTCTAACTTATATGGAACTAGCCATACATGCAATGGAGGAATCTGTCAATGAGCACTGCACACCCTAAGTTCCCTGAAAAGTAAGTTGAAATATTTTTAATTTGCTTTATAAAGATATTTTGTTATTTTTCTAATAAGATTCTAAGCACAGGTCCAGACTTATGTTTTCACTAAAATAAAACACAATTACACAAAAAAACTGCCCTGACAATACTTCCTTTGTATTAGAGCATTACAGCTTTGTCCTGTTCGAATTCATAACACACTTCAAATATTTAGGTGGGCAGAACTGATTAATTTTTGTTTGTTGCATAAATTCTCAGCAAAGAGGCTCAAGACTTCCATTATATATAGGCCTCTACTCTTCTTCCACGAACCCGTAAAATATAAAAAAAAAAGGTTATTTCACCCCAATTTTTTACTTTAATAAAACCAGTATATACGTAAGAGTTAAAATTTATGATTACCAACTATAGTTAGAGGAAATGGAAATGGCTGTTTTAATACATTACAAAGAATTCATTTTTCATTCAGAGTTCTGTATCGTTAAAACTACCTACAACAATTAAAAACTTAATGAACATCATTTGAATTTGAGTACATTTGCTAAAATATGAGCTGTAATAGAGCTGTTTACGCTCAATATTTCTCGAGATAATAATTATTCAATATTTGATAACAAAATATTAATATTTAGTGCATATATTTTGGGGGAACTTCATATTAGGAGCTATCATACGGACAGATATCTATTTGCCAAAATAAATTCACAAAATGTTTACTTGTAGTTTTAGGGCAAAACTTTTGATTCACGGAAAAACATATCAGAGGAATTAGATGTATAATTGATTAGATGTATGAAGCTAGTTAATTTATAAAGTTTATCTTTGTAGGAGTAGAATTTTTCATGATAAATTTACAAAATATTAATTTCTAGTTATATAGACAAGTCTATTGTTATATGGAAAACTATATTTAATGAATAATTAACTAAACTTATGTTTTAAAAATGTGGGAATATACTTTTTCTTTTACATATAATGCGGAGCGGTGTGGCTCAGAGGTAAAACACTGTTCTACTAACTCAGAGGACCAGAATCCTGTTTCCTGACGGTTCGGGAGTCCATTTTGGTGTCCATCCAGCTTCATAATGTAATACCCCTAATTGGGAAAAAAATGGCGGTGAAGCGAGATTCTGACTAAATAATCTCCTTGCACAATCGTTGGTCTGGTATCAAACAGTACTCCTGACGCTTCATGGGTTCGGTGGTAAAGATTTATTTTTTTATTTATTCCATTTTCTATTATTATATTTGAAATCTTATTACTAGATTAGTAATGCATTATATTTTATTGTATAGTTTTATTAAAAATAGTATAACCTACTGAATAATAACCGTCAATATACCGTAATGATAATATATTATTAATGATATATTGATATTAAATAAAATTTGTCAAAGATTTATTAATATTGTATAATGATAATTTATTAATGACATATGATTTATCATATAATTTTTTAACGAATATTTGTCTCTCTTCAAAAAATTCGATCCCATATCAATTTTTCAAATGATAATTTATTATTA
>NW_027108625.1:1026788-1028415 GCF_000696795.3 Halyomorpha halys | reverse complement strand
TTATTAATGACGTATTAATATATATATTTTTTTAGAATTATTGAACCATTATTTGTCTATATTAAAAATTTGTTTTAGCATCTGTCCTATGTCAGCTCATAATTGAAGAACTGATATGAGACTGATACTAATTCGAATTTTTCATAGAGAAACAATTGTTCAAAATTCTTTTAAAAAATTTATAGAATAAATCATTAATAAATAATCATGATGGTATATTAATAAATCATTGATAAATCATCAAGAATATTAATATATCATAATGAAGTATAGTTAATATTGATATATCACGAACAAATTATCATTATGATATATTAATATATGAAAAACACAAAATTAATGGATTTCGAAAGTATAAATCTGCAAACATTAACCATAATTCTGTAAACATAATTTCTGGAAGAAAATTTTAGATACGGCAGCTTTGCCTGGCAATAAAAAACTAAATTTATTTTCTCGAAATTTCATTTAATTTAATTAAGACTTTAATAAATTTTCTCCAAAATAAAAATTACCTATAAGACCCGTTACCCCCCTACGACGCGGAACTGCTGGAGAAATTCCTCTTCCAGTCCGAGGAGCAGGGTCAGGGCAGAATGCTACCGGTTTTTGAACAGCTGGGTTAATTATCCCAAGGAAGGTGCAATTATAGCAGGCTCTATGAGAGAGGAATCTGTTCTCCATCAGTCTTGTTCCAGATAGTTCCCGCTTCTTCGTCTCATCCAAAATATTATAATATAAGATTGAACCTAGACTAAGGACACAATATTTACTTCATCATTTTTTGTGAATTCGATTCAAAATTGTTTATTTTTATTATTTATTGACATTTACATAAAAGTACATCAAGTAAATTTGATGTAAGATAGTAATGGTTTGATAGAGGAATGTAGAGAATCAATCCATTGGTAGCACTCCAATAAGATTTTTACATTAGAAGGTTAAGAGGCCATCTTCTATTCAGGCGCCTCAAAGGATTGTTAGGAATAGAAGAGGAAGCAAGGTTAGAAACTATTTGGTTAGATGGTTAGGCAGTTTATAATGGAACGATTGATATCTGGTTCGAGCTAGATCAGTTGCACATGGAACATTAAGGTTTTTCTGAATTATTTCATTTGTGACAAAGTAAGGGACATTGAGTGTTTTACGAAGGATTTTGAATAACCTGGATTCCAGGTTAGTCGTTTGTCCAATGAAGCGAATCTGTTAGACAGGAGTAAGAGCAACAGAATTATAGGATACAGTAGGGCGTTGTTTACGATGAATGGTAAATGTGATCTGGTGAGATTTGTATTAATCCTACAATTTTGACATCATTATTTGAGGTTGTGACATTGGAGAGATTGGGATGCAATTAAAGAGTTGTTATTAACTGCGAGCACATGTGTCTTCGGCAGAGAGGGTGAGGATAGTGTTAGGATTATATGGGAAGTCAACTGTATAGTCTCTGTAGAAGATAAGACCGAGAATAAATTTAAAAATGTATATTTGAAAATAAATAGTATTTTGGTTTCTATATAATTTTTTTTTTTTTCGTATCCTCGATTGAAAAATAAGGATTACTTAGGTACAGTTCAGGTTCAGGTGTGCTGCCTTCTTCTACCTATAGGTATTTTATGGGCTTTGT
>NW_027108625.1:1020902-1026587 GCF_000696795.3 Halyomorpha halys | reverse complement strand
AGAGAGAGAGAGAGAGAGAGAGAGAGAGAGAGAGAGAGAGAGAGAGAGAATTGGGCCTTAGATGGTTTATATATAAATGTTGTAGTCTCTGAAAAATTGATATTGTGTGAGTTCAGTCTCGTGCAAAAGACACCTTAAACAGCCTAACCTGACTACTCTCATTATTATAATTATTAAATGATTTTAAATAATAAATAAACAATTTTATAAAATATTGAAAATAATAATTATACTTATGCCATTAAATAAAGAAAAACAAAACAACAAATATTTATAGAATCAATATAATATATAACTTGAGAAAAACAATATTTATATACAGTGTTTATATAACTTCTTGGAATAGTTTGGGCCAACGATTGCAATCAAAAATTAGTGTTAATCAATCTGTCATTTGGCAAATAAGTACGAGGAAGTATTTCCAACTTAAACGTAAGTAACGTAACTTTAACGTAACTTTTTTAATTTCAACTCAAACAAGTGTTGAAAGTGAAATTTATGTAATGCGTTTACGGTTTAATTATTATTTATTTTTTTCCTGGCAACAATGGGTTGCCAAAATAGATTTCACTTCTGGCCCTTATTGTCTTCATATTTATTTGTTTTCAACCACATTGCTTTTTATTATGACAATTCTATATTTCATAGTGATGAATAATTCTTTCCGAAAACATCACCTATAAATGCATAAATATATATAAAGTTTCAGCATTTGCATCGGCTGCTACCGCTCGCGTGCGGGAGTACGTGAGGTGTTTTAAGCAGGTGATCGTTTGGCGTGCTTGGGAGCAATCCCTCAAGCCGTGCTTACCCTCCGAGCTTAAGCAGTTTTCCACCCACACCTCCTCTTCGGCTTCTGTCACCGACTATTATTCTGGGCATTAGTTACCCAGACCTCAGGTGATAATATATTCTTAGTCCAGGTATATGTAGTTACATAACCAATTATTCTCGAATTACTGTTCTTAAGTAGCGATTACTTTCTTTCATTGTTTATGAGTACTTCAAAACATCCACAGAGAAAATCACTCGTATACCTTACTTTAAAACATCTATTAAATAATCTTATATGGCAGTAAATATTCTGCAATTAAGCAAGTTGTAATTTAAATTATCCATACAATAATCATTGCTTTTATAGGAAGAATATAGTTGACCGTATGAAGTAGATTGGACGAACAGAGTTCAGGTCAATAAAGGTTTCAAAATAGTAACAAAAAATATTTATTGTTAGCCTACGTTTCGTCCCACTTTTCAGGGCCTCGTCAGAGCTGATAAGAATGATCTGTTCTCTTTACCTGCTCTTGTTTTACTGGTCAGTTGGTAACAGAATATCAATCTTATCAGCCCTGACGAAGCCCTATAAAGTGGGGCGAAACGTTAGCTAACTATAAATAGTTTTTGTTACTATTTTGAAACCTTTATTGACCACCACCCGAAGTTACTGCAATCATTGTTTTTAGTTTCGCTTACCATGTATGGAGTACATAGAAAAGTAATTTATATATTTTGATTATTCAATATTGAATTTTCAACAGAAAAGCTTTTCTTGAGGTCCCTTGAGACCAAATAACTCAAAATGGTCTATGAACAGCTCAACTCAAAAATAAAAACTTGTAAAAAACTGAAATTACATATTTAAGGCTGGTTCCCCCAAAAAAGTTTCGATTATATTAATATATCAACGAAAAATGAAGTGTTTTTTAGTATTAGCTTGGTCTTATGTTTATTGAAATAGTTTGACCGGACTTAAATGACGAATTTTCAGATTTTCTTTATATAAACAAATAACCTATTCTTATTCTTAGTAGTATTAAACAATATTTTAATACTAAATAATAAAGAATTTGAAAAACGAACAACTAAAGGAGTAAGAAATAAAAATAAACACAGGAGTTAAATTGGAAAAATCTGAGATCGTCCGACCTCTTCCAATTACACGGTATCATCGGTATATACATAATACGGTCAGCAAAGAAAAACATAAATAAACAAAAGATATTTATTTATGCCGACGTTTCGACCTTCGTCAGGGCTATAGAACAAAAAGAAATAACAACCATCATTTAGAGAATCATAAAATTGAAAAGAATTAGTATACAAACAACAAATTTGGAATAATACAAAATAATTTATTGATAATCATGGAATTAGACAGTAGCAGATTGATTGAACAGAATTAGATTTGATAATTCACTTTTATCAATCTGCAACTGTCTAACTCCATGATTATCAATCTATTACTTTGTATTATTCAAATCGATATTTTGTATTATTCCAAATTTGTTGTCTGTATACTATTTCTTTTCAATTTTATGTTTCTCTAAGTGATGGTTATTATCTCTCTTTGTTCTATAGCCACGATGAAGACCTGAAACTTAGATCGAAACGTCGACCCCCCTAAAACACTCCTACCATCTTCATCAATGGATAATTTGGTTTATTTTTTTGATCATGCTTATTTTATATATTAATTTTTCTGTTTATATGCATATAAAGATTTTAGTTTATTTTTTTTATTTATCTCCCTTATTTATTAATAATTTTTATAATATATTTTTTACTTATTATTATTCTCTTTTTTAATTTCTGGTATGAATTTGTTCAATTATCACTATTACTTGTTACTCATGTTTGTGGCAGATTTTAATACTTTATCAATAAATAAAGTAAAGTTAGACTTCATTAGCATCTCTATACACCCAATACAGACAATTACTTACAGCCTGCTTTAAAATATCACTCCGCCAATCTTTTATTTCATCAAACAGTCTTGCATTAAGCACCGTTTAATTTAATTATTACTTATCATCCTATTTTTTTTTTATAACTACTACTGAAATACCGTAACCCACAATTGCCTCTCCGGCAAACCTATTATCACTTGCTCGTATCATCTGACAGTTTTCAATGGGACAAACTCTACAACGGCAGGTAGCTTTGCGTGGGAAAGAGTTCCACAAGCACCTGCTCTAAGCATGCACAGACTTGTCTGGAGGCTGAGCCAATATTGTATGATATGAACTGCGATATTTTATTGTCATGTAATATAGCAAAGAGAACTGGGATAGCTCAGTGGTAAGGCAGTGTTCTACTATCTATATAGGACCCGGGTTTGAATCCAGCCGTGGCAGATAATTATTTATTCTGTTGCCTGTAGCCGTTTAGTCAGCCTTGTCAGAAGCCCTCTGGGTTCCAGCCAGCCTCATAAAGTGGGTTATCTCAATTGGGGGAAAATCTGGTGGACGAATTATGTCATAATATAGATAAAAATAGATAAATTCAAATTTTGTAGATTGTTTGGAGTTATATATTTCATTGGTTTGAAAAGTACAAAATATAAAAAAATAAATGTTCCATTTTTCATAGAAACAATAAAACTGTCGATAATTGAAACCTTCTACAGGCTTTTCAGAGTGAGTATTAACTTAAGTTTAAGACCCAACTCGCTTGATACGTATTGCGAATACTGAATGATTACTAATTACTTTAACATATAAATATAATATAATCATATTATATGGTAAATAAGACTAGCTTATTATACGGATAGCTCAATGATGCTTTGATAAGGTACTGTACTACTAACTCTAGAGACCCGGACTCGAAGTGCGATTCTGACCAAATCACCTCCTTACTCAACCGTTGGTCTAGTAACAGTACTTCCTTACAAAGTACTGAACCTTTGACCCTTCATGGGTTGTAGTGGTACCGATTTATTTTATATTATAGTAAAAATAAAACAATAATTAATTATTAGCAGAGAAATAATAAATATTAAATGTGTAATATAGAAATATTTTTAATTATATGTTCTTGTAAATTGAGTATGAGAGGGAAAATATTATGAATTAGCCGAATTCTTACTAATAAATCTGACCTTTTTTTTTTTTTCTTTTTTTTCGGCCAAGACTTCCATTGGAGTCCTACACTGCCTAACCATGGTTGGGGGTCAACAAAGTTCTTCATTTTGTGGGACCGCCACTCAATGAAAAAAGTCAACGTTCCAGGCCGGATTCGAACCGGCACCACCAATTGACATCAAATTGATAAGACTGTGTCTTAACCACTGAGCTATGGGTGGCCTTAACGATATCTGACCTTAACAATACACATCATTAAATATCAATTCTAAAACATGAATAGTCAAGTCATCAATTTAAAATATAAAAATATGTAAATATAATTTAAACATAAAAAACTCTTATTTTATATAGATTAATGAAATATTTCTTTTCGTGTTGATAACAATAATTTTATCATAGTGAATAGATATTTATCGGTACAGAAATATAAGAAATGTTTATCGTACGATTGAAATTCACATTTATTGGTGGCTTAATTTAAAGTGCTGCTAAGTACATTTCCACTAACTATAAAAGATTCTCTCTTTTCGGAAAATTAATTTTGTGACTTAACAAATTTAGGTATAAAATAATTGAGAGAACTTTAATTTTATTCTTTTAATATTATTCGTTATTTTAATTTTTTTTTGTTAAACGGTTTTTGTTTTTTTTGTAATTATGATTCTGTTTTGTTTTCAGCCCTTACGAAGGCCTGAAAATTAGGCCGAAACAAATAAAATAAATCTATGAAAGGAATATGGTCCGGGTGCGGTCAAAAAAACTCAAATAGTAGAAATATACTATTTTATTGAGCCAACGTTTCCCCCACGTTGCAGGGCTTCGTCAGGGCTATTTTGATGGCAGTCAAAACAAAAATGTCATTTTTAGCTTTATTGTTTTGACTGCCGTCGAAATAGCCCCGACGAAGCCCTGCAACGTGGGGCGAAACGTTGGCTCAATAAAATAGTATATTTCTACTATTTGAGTTTTTTTGACACACCCGGACCATATTCCTTTCATCTCTACACACGGTCAATCAATAATCTTCCAAAATAAATCTAACTTAGCAAAAATAAGAACAACTCTAACTTGTAAGTTTTTAAAACATATTTTTTCTTGAAACTGTTCGAAGTTTGTTTTGTATAATAACTGAAGCGAAAAGTTGCCTCATATTTAGTAAAAGGATCTTATTAAGGATGTTATTAATATTAAGAATTTTTATTTAATAATCATACTATATCCAGAAGAGCATGTTTCGGATAAACGGGATTGTACTCTATTTCAAAGGAAAGAGAACGGAGAGAGGGGGCGTGATTTACTTGTTATTGAAAACTAAGAATGAATTCCAGGAGGGTTTGTCACCCGAAGGGAGTAACCCTAGAAGCCGAAAAGCATTTTCGAATTGAGAAGCTCGGGTGGTGGAGGTGCGGGCGTATCGAGTTACGGTAGCCCAAGCTACTGAAAAAGGTGGAGCAAAAAATAATAACGGTAACCTAGCATACTGTACCCCTCCAGCATTGATAGCTCCGAGCTATTTCTTTTTTATTAATCTACTCATCATAAACTTTCTACATTAACCTGTTGAGGCGACTAACTATATTATTGAGGTCAAGCTCTATCGCTTATATCTATAAAGAAACTCATCTAATGTTACAAAGTATATATATGTATATTTTTTAAAAATTAATAAAATACTTCTTTTGATTTATGTAAATTGAGATGCTGTTATGGTGAAATTATACGTTTGCCATTTGCCGCCGCTACCAAGACTACAAATGCTTGGCAAACAAAGGAAACAACAGAAGTCAGTATTCACATACTTGTTTTTTTTTTTTTTTTT
>NW_027108625.1:1008948-1015277 GCF_000696795.3 Halyomorpha halys | reverse complement strand
TCAGGTCGAAACGTCGGCATAAAATAAATAAATATGGTTTTGTTTATTTATGTTGTTCTTTGCTGACCGCACCCCCCGACAAACTTCTCCAATCATTAATCTACGGTCAACTATCTACACCTCATTAAAATTTATCTCGTTTTCAACTTAGATTTTCAATGAACCTTTTTCTTTGAAAATTCTAGAGTCAAGAGCACTAGAGGAAAAGTTAAGAGGTTACAAAATCACCTTCATAATCAAATGGAACATCATTAGGACTTTGAAAAAAAGAGATTCAATCCAGTTTTAAACACCCTTTAAAGGAAAATATTTATGTAAATGAATATATCAAATAATTTATATACAAATTATCATTTTCACTAAATAACTATATAGGTAACCTAATTGTTAAGCAGGCTGGAGCTAGGGTCCAAAGCGCTTGGTTCAGAAGGTAGTGGGTAAGATTCTCAACTGAGTCAGTGAATATTTATTTTCTTATAGCCCCGAGAAAAAAAATTGGTGTGATGCGCGACTCACAACTTACCAATATACATATATTCATAAAATTTGTGTAAATTGGTGGTTTTGGGTCGATGTTATCGTATATGTAATTATAAAAAAAAAATAATAATAATAATAATAAAAGACCTAGGAAGGCAAAATTATGAAACATTTTATTTTTATTTTATTATTTTATTACATAACGAATATAAATTATATTCCTGTCATGAATACAACAGTTTAACAAAAGATAACCGCCATGTTGCCATTAAATAAGATTGGGTATTCTCGACTTTTCCAATTAAAATTGGATACTTTTATATTTCCTTTTTTCTCCTTTGATTATTCATATTTTTATTAAATCCCAATTCCCAATCCTCAGATTTATATGAGCTGCAATTATGTGTAGACTTACTGCTTCCCATGCCACGACTTTCCTGTATAGTTCGTCTTCAAATATAAAACCTTATCCTTCTACAGCTTAGTTTCCTGGTAGGACTCCAGAGTATATCAAACTTTTCCTCAATAGTCTCCACCTCCTTGGTGGCGAGTGATCTCAAGATCTACCCATCCGTTTGTATGGAGCGGAGAGCTAGATACTAACACACCGACAGGAGAGTAGAATCATCGTAGCTGAAATGAAATTTATGCGAAGGACGATTGGAAAAAAAAGTGGGTCTGAATTAGAAATGAAAGGATTCGTCAAGAAGTGCAGATAACCCCACTGAAAGAGCTCCTGGAAACTCGTCAGCTAAAGTGGTTCGGCCATGTTATGAGGATGGAGGACCACAGAGATCCTCTATAGACCATGGAATATGTCACATATGGCAGATAACCTTGGGGCTGCCCTAGGATGTCATATCTCTGTAGGGCGAGGAAGAAGGATCTCCCAGGCAAGCAACCTAGCTAGAAATAAGGGAGAATGGAATTCCTAGCTGAATGCTCCTCTCCGCCTATAGGCACTAAAGAGGGAAGCTAAAAGAAGAGAAGAATATTCATAAAAGGTCTTCAGTATTTTATATTTATCTATCGTTTATTATTGCTAACAATGATTAATGTTTATTTTTTTTTTAAATAAACAAAATGAAAGCTACTTTAGAGAAAGATTTTTTAAAAATTCATTACTTAAGCACTGTTAAACTATTTAATATATAAAGATCATTTAGCTGTACATATACTTGCCGAGTTTAATCAAAATCGTTAGAGCCAATTTTGAGAAAAAATCTATTTCATCATCTGACACTTCAATGTCTCATACAATTTAAAATTCAGTATATTTTACAGAAATAGGCATATATCCGCCTTAAATAGGTAATTTCAGTTTTGTATTTTTCGTTTTTGTTCTAAGCTTTTCACGGACATAGATACGCTACCAATTTATTTTTCAACTTATGTTTTTTTAGTCTCATAGGTCCTCAAAACATGTATTTGCGTAGAAAACTCAAATACGAAATTTTGCAATATCGCAATACATTCTCTTACTGTATTTTCAATATATAGTTAAGGGAGTGAAAAAAAAAATATTCAGTTTATTAGGCAAAATTATCAGTTGAATTACCCTAATTTAAATTTTATCTGTATTATTTGTAACATATCTCTTCTAAACAAACGACTAACATTGAATCCTCACACACTACGAGAAAAACAGGAATATGTACGTCGATTCCGACTTACTAGACAAACGGTCTAAGCTTCCAATCCATTATAAAAGACTAATCTACATGACTATTATAAAGCCTATCTGGACATTCGGAATTGAGCTTCAGGGCTCTACTAAACCTTGGAATTCCTCTCGTATCCAATCCTTACTATTCGAAATTCTTCGTGAAATCCTCAATATATCTTGTCACAAATAAAATCATTCATAAAGACCTAGAATGTTTCATATGTAACAGATCTACCCCGAACCAGATATCAATCCTTCCATTATTAACTCCCTAACAACCCAAAACCACTAGTTTCTTAACCATGCTTTCCATTCCTGACATTCCTCCGGGGTGCCAGAAAAGATGATGGTCTCGAGACCTTCTAATGTAGAAATATTAGGGGTAGTCATGATCTTTAGTTTAACATGTTAAAGTGTGTTAAATGGAAAAACTCGTGGTAAATGGAGAAATATTTCCTTCTTTTACCATGTTAAAACGATATAAAATGTAATATAGTTGAGAGTCTGTGTTTAGGTCTGTTAAATGGAGAATGACGTCACACAACAGACCAGCTGAGCTCATCACCATTATATTTGTTGTAGTGATATGTTACTTGCTCGTAGTTTGTGTTTTGATTGTTTTAGTATTGTTTTTATAACAAATAAAGATATGGATGACAATAATAATAATGTAATGACAGTTAGTAAATTAGCTCATCTTGATTCTCTTCCTCATAAGTTATAAGATCAACAATGCACTCAGTAAGAAAACTTTTACACAAATTCCACTTTTTACTCATTTTAAGCATATTGTAATAAACTTCTTTAGTGAAAACTTATAAGTAAACAGTAACATGAAGTTTTGGAAAGAAAGGTTATAAAACAAGTTCCTCAAAAATCCTCTAGGAGCTCTTATACAATTAACATGACTTTAAATAGGGCTGCTCACAATCCTATACTTAAAACATTTTACATTTAAAATATCATGAATACCCCTATTATTAGAGTGGCATCAATGAGTAGTTTCTCTATATGCCTGAAACATATGATTTTACATCAAATTTACTGGATGTATTTTTATGTAAATATCATTAAATAAATTTTTAAAAAATTCTTTGGTTGATTTACAATTATTAAAATAACTTCGATAGAATATTTCGTTTCATAAAACAAATGATTTTTGTTTATCTCTCTTCCCTTCTTCTTGGAACAACAGTTAGAAGAGTAGAAAAATAATAAAATTCAAAAGAAAGGCAAAGGAAAATTGACATTTTTATTGCTGCATAAAATTATTTTTTATGTTGTTCTGTGCTAGCTTTTACAGCTTCATTGAGGGCATTTATCTCTGAATGCAGCAATAAAAGAACAAAACCGTTAAAAATCAAGGCACAGATAAAATAGCTTCAACTGTAATATATTTTTTTTATTTCGCATTATAATTTATAATTATTACCATCTTGTTCATTCAATGATAAAGTATTTCAAGTGCTTAACATTACTGACTGATTGTGATTAAACTTAAAAGTTTATTCTATATTTATAATTTTATATATTAAATTAGGGGATTATCACTCTTTTGGAGAATAAGGATTATAGAATTTTACAGCATCATCAATTTTAATTTTATGTTATCATTCCGTAAATTTTCATAAAGGTGTTAGAGCTAATATTTGCTCTTTTTTTTTCCTCACGATTTTTTATTCTAGTATACAAGGAAGGAAAGTCTGATCTCGAGAATATAGTTTGTATGTAATGATTTTTTAAGTGTATCGTTCAACCGATTTTTTGGGTTTTACAACTCAAAATATTCAGTGATACCCCGTGAATATTTTGATCTCAAAATAATAAACAAGAAAACAAAAAGTAATATAATGGTAGTTTCTTGTATATATATGACTTTCAGCTAATTTGTCTAATTAAATTTAATTGTTTTTCATGAAATTAGTTCTCTTTAGAATGGTTAATTTCTACCTTAGTATTTTTTAAAAATTATTTTAATTTTTTAAAATTTTGTTAGTATTATAGTTATATTTTATATTTCTTCCCCTTGTTCTTTTTTCTGTATGTATGATACGAATGCTCAGAACTTCAATAATTATCACCCTTAATTGTGGAAAATTGTCATTCATTTTTCAATTAATGAAAAAATAAAAAGAGTAGTTTCTATATCGCTGAATAATTTCAAAACAATCTTTTATGAGCCTTTTTTTTTATGTAAACGTCATAAAAAGAAATAATAATGCACTATTCATATAAAGGTAGTAAAACTAAATAAAAATGAGGGACCTGGGTTCAAATCCGGCTGGGCGGAAAAATGTTTTCTATTACAATGCAGCCCTGAGTCAACCCTGTGGGTTATGGATCTCTTCTGAAATCCTCACAGCTTCATGAAGTGGGTCCCTTTAATTAGATAAAAATCTGGCGTTCGAGCCTGATTTTGCCAAATCACCTTACAGAACCGTTGGTCAATTGAGTTTACTTCCTTACAAAGTACTGAAACATTACCCTTCATGAGTTGTAGCAGTATAGATTTAATTTTTTTTCCTTGAAGAACACGGTTGCGACTAGAAACCCCTATAATGACAAGTTGATATTTTTTTAAAAATTCAAATTGTATAAACATTGTAGTGTTGATTTTTGCAGACGTACGAAGTATCACTGCTTGAGTAACGCTAAAAAAAAATCATTAAAACATTTTTAGTTTTTGATTGTAGGCCTTTGTAATAGTTAAAAAACCTGTTTATTGGTAACAATGTTTCGCCCGAATATGCAGGGCTGTGGCCTAAAGTTTTAATAGTAAGGAGGGCTGAGGGGTGGTCCAGCTATAAGTCATTAATCCATATAAAAATAAACTGTGATCATTTTAGCAGGCCATTATTAATGGCAATATTAATAATATGCCAGTGTTTATATTTAAGAGATTTAGTCCGTTGTTATAGAGTATTCAAACATTTCCTTTGGGTAAATGGAATGGATCCAAATTTCTTAGCTTAAGAAGACAGGGATAATTTTTAAGCATGTAGTTTAATCCTGGACTTTTAACAAACACCACAATTCCAGCAGCCTTTATGATTATGATAATATAAATGTGGGAAACAGCTCTTTTTTCAAGATAATTCATAGTAACAAATCGTGTTTTAAGTTTAAATTGATCTCTTGATAAATTTTCAACATTTTTCATTTTGGTCCTAGGAAATTCGGTCAGGGTTAGTCAGCAACATAGTTCCATTAGTGAATGGTATTATATTGTTCTATTATTTCGCCTTGATATTTAGTTGCTATTACTCACTGGAGTATTTTAATTACCCTTTGGGCTTTACACGATATAGACACACCTTAACAATTAACAGTTATTATATAAGGGGAAATTACTGTGTCTAGAACTTTCCATTAAATTCATATTCTATTTATTTAAAAAACATATTGACCTTAGTACGAATACTATGAGGTAAACAATAAATATAAGATATTGATCTTGCATCATCAGGATTATTTTGCAAGAAGCCTACAAAGCAAACTCTAAGGGGCATTGGCCAATTGCGTCGCACCCTAACACTTACGTAATAGTAATTTCAATTAGTGTAGTTACCATAAATAAGCATGTATATATTTATTGCAGGCTCCTGTACTCGAACGTGTCGAAAAGGTCACCTTAGGAAGTTACAGTGTGTCAAGAAAGGTTCTGATCTAGATATTGTTTTCTTGTGTAATCTATTATGTAAGTCCCTTATTGATGTTTCTAGCCTTAGGGTTGTTATGGTCTGCTGTTAGCTCTGTTACTAAGTATTCAGTTATTATTCCAGTCATTTAAATCTAACCTAAAAAAAAAAATAAATAAATGACTCATTTCATAGTTCCAGTAAATTCTATAACCCCCACAAATTTTCGAATCGGGTCAGGTATTGAGAAAGAGAGTAATAGATTTTGTGAAAACTTATGAATTTTATTTTCTCATATCTCGAAAATTCTTGGGTTTGAATAAACTAGAATTGAAAATACGTTATATTAAAAATTACAATATATTAAATTTACTACAAATATGTCAAATAACTCTTTATAGTTATTTATTTATTGATATTTTCAACTGTACATAAAATACAACAAGTAAATTTGAAGTAAGATCATAATGGTTTGTTTGTTTGTTTGTTTGGTTGTTTAGTGGCGCCAAACTTCATTGGTCATCAACGCCATTTATATTTTATTT
>NW_027108625.1:992381-1008363 GCF_000696795.3 Halyomorpha halys | reverse complement strand
AAGTATAAACAGAATAATTTTACAAAATAGAATTAATAAAATGAAGTGATGAGAGAAGCGGGAAATAAAATTTTCCGTTGGCACATTAAAATAAGTTAATCGTACTTATTTGTGTTTTTCATTGACCGCACCCCCAACCATCTTCTTCTCATTCATCATCCACGGTCAACTATCTCTCATAATAATGGGTTAGGGAGTTTACAATGGAAGGATTGATATCTGGTTCGGCTAGATTGGTTACTTATGGAACATTAAGGTCTTTATGGATGATTTTATTTGTGACAAAGTATGGAGCATTGAGGATTATTCGAAGGATTTCTGACTCCCTGTCTTTTCAGTCTGATGTCAGCATTCCAAGTTAGTCATTTGTCCTGTTGTAGTCCAAGGTGGCGGATCTGTTCTATAGGGGTAAGTGCAACATTATACTGACAAGTATACTGTTGGATTTCGACGATTTCAGCACTATCCTTCGAGGGTTGTGATATAAGATTCGAGAGTTTGGGATGCAATCAAAGGGTTATTATTAATTGTGAGCAAACATGTGTCACCAGCATACGTGGTGAGGATAGTGTTAGGATTGTTTGGGGTGTCAGATGTATAGACTGTGTAGAGGATGAGGCCATTGATACAACCTTGAGGAACACCAGCGGACTGATTTCGTGATGTTGAGGGGATAAATGTTATTCCAGTCAAATTTAAAATCTAAAGATGCCTCTACATGTTTGCTAAATAAACATTCAAATTTAAAAATAATATGGATGCATTGTTAACTTTTATTTAGAAAAGAATTTGTTGCATTAACGATACAAATATTAAAATTGGTAATAAAGTATTTTATTATAGGGACAAAATCCTTAAAATAAAGAGGATTAGATAATGGATAGTTTGTCCGAAATATTTTCCAAGATAAGGAAATTAAAAAAAAAGTATTAAGGGTTTTCCTTGGAAATAATTAATTAATTAAATGTCGAATGTTGTTTTTTTAGTTTTATCTGAATTTTTTATTTTTATATATATTAAGATTTTCCTCTATCTTTTTAAGTATTGTCAATTATCTGGCTCAAACCATCAAAAAATAAAAATGAAAATGAAGTTAATATAGTAATTAATGAAAAATTAGGGCAGGGAAATATTACAAGGTTAAGCACTTTTATGGAATAAATAAGAAATAGTTAGTGAGGTCTGTTTGATACAACTGCAAATTCCACCTGACCAATTTTTATATACATTTATTTTGTTTTTGTGTATCAAAATTTGTATTATACTATGCCTTTTGTTATAATATAGTTTGATTTCGAAAGGTATTTTAGTTTCGTTTTGTTTATTCCGAAATGTATCAATTTATACAAATAAAAAGTATTTAACTTTTATTCAGGAGTAAATTATCCCACAGATATTTTCCAGCATTTATTTTATTCCATCATATATTCAAGCATTAGTTTTCAGTTTATTATATATTCAGATTTTGGTAATAATAATTGAACTACTTTGTGGATATTTAAGGAGATACGTCAAAAAGATCCGACAGCTATGTCATTCCAGAAATACTAATCTGTTGGAATACGCCTAATTCCGAAGCCGTCAGGTATCAGAGCCTACACAAGGGCTAACAATGATAGACACCGGAGAATCCTGGTTTTAATCCTCATTCCGAGGGATTATTCCCCTTAAAGCGACACACGCTCTCCGACGCCCGCCAATCAATTACTCCCAAAATCCTTCCCGGAATCCCCGAAATCTCCTCCCCCTATTAAAAGTATTACCACCGGGAGGGGGTTACTAACCCCCGCAGTGACCAATAAGGGGCGGGATCTCTTGTTTATTGCTCCAATTACGGAGCCTTAGTTCGCCTACTTGGGCCAATTTGCTAGCACCATCATCACTAACACGGTTCGTTGGTAGTTAGTGCGGCTTTAAAGTTGGCACTTTCCTTCCTTCTATAGGGAATGATCCACTTGTAGTTATACTGTTAGTACTAGTAAACATTTACTAATTCGATAGTACATAAATAATATGATATAATAATAAAAAAAGTATATTTTATATTTATATAAATATTTGTATCAGTCAGAGCGATTAATTATAATCTGATTATCTGTAGCCGAGAGTTAGCCCTGTAGGTACGAGACCCCTTCGAGATCCATCCTGCCTCATGAAGTAGGATAAGTGTGGCAACCGAGCTTGATTCTGACTAAATAATCTCCTTGCACAACCGTTGGTCTAGTTCTTACTTACTAATTACTGTATACCTGACCCTTCAAGGGTTTTATCTTTACAGATTTTTTTTTTTTTTAGGTCAATTCTTAGAATATATGCACACTCACATCAACAAAAGCAGCTGAACAATTTTTTTTTTTTTAATTATTTATTTAATGTAATTTACAACTGTACAAAATAATACAATAGGTAAAGATGTAGTATGTTTCATATACACTTGAAAATCTTGGGAAGGAACCACCCATTGTTGGTACTTCAAACATTAATTTAAATTAGAAGGTCCCGTAGTCATCTTCTTTTCAGACGCCTCGGAGGATTATCAAGGATTGTTAAGGATGAAAGATTAAGAATTAATGAGTTAGGATGGTTAAGGAGTTATGAAAAGAAGCATATCTGTTTTCGGTCAAATCTGCAACGAATGGGATGTTAAGGTCTTTGTGAATGAGTTTATTTGTGACGTAATAAGGAGCATTAAGGATTTTACGTAGGATTTTGGATTGTAACGATTGGATGCGAGAAGGATTTGATGGTTTGGTGGAGCCCCAGAGTTCAATTCCATATGTCCAGATAGCTCTCTTTATAGTTATGTAGATCAGTCTTTTGTAATGAATTGGACATTTAAACCCTTTGTCTAGGATGTGTTGTAGCAATCGGAATCTACGAGCAGTTTCTTGTCGTTTCAGTCTTGTCTGTGGATTCCAAGTAAGTCTCTTGTCAAGATGGAGTCCTAAGTATCGAATATATTCAACTGGCATTAGTGGTGTATTTAGAAAGGATACTGTAGGACAGGAGGGCAGAGGTTTACTGAACAAAATTTTAATTACTCTAATAGTTACAACACATCCTAGACAAACGATGTAGACTGATCTACATGACTATAAAAAGAGCTTTCTGGACATGGTCGGGGGGTGTGGTCAGCAAAGAACAACATAAATAAACAAAAAAAAAATTTATTTATGCCGTGGTTTCGACCCGCGTTTCAGTTCTTCATCAGGATATAGATATATAAGAGATATAGAACAAAAAGAGATAATAATCGAAAAGGAATAGTATACATAGAAATTTGGAGTTATACAAAATATTGAATTGAATCATAAATAAGAAAAAATTGATAATTCATAATTGAATAATAATTGATTGATAGTCATGGAATTAGATGGTAGCAGATTGATTATAGTGAAAGATGAAACATAATATTATAATTTTTATCTTATGAAATGAGTTTAAATGTTCTTATAATTACAAAACCAAAAGTAGTTTTCCGTTAGTAGATACAATAAACCTTTTCTTTTAATGGAAAAATCAAGTCAGATTCGTTTTTAGATTCCTCGAAAACCCTTTAATACGAATTTTCATAAAATATTTTACCATATTTTAATTTAAAAAATCGAGCTATGTTATAATCGTTAAAGATGGCATGAATTAATATTAAATAATCCAAAATTATGTTACACTTTTTTTTTTTACGAAACGTATCTATTCGAATTATTATTACCAAAAACGTTTATTTGAATCGGTATCCTAAGTGTAGTCTATACCTCTGAGAACTTATTACACAACTATAGAATGATGTTTATTGGTTAATTATATATAACATTAAAGGCGGAATGTTACAATAGATATTCCCTTATATCCCGTAAACTTTAATGTACACTTCCAATACTCTCACTCCCTCGACACACGAGATGTGCTCATTACGTTCACTGCTACCAAGTTGTTACGATTTCCTCCCCTTCTCACTCCTCAGGAGTCTGGTTTCAGTAACAAGAACTCACCCTCAGCCACCAATCACCCCAAGACGTAGGGTGCACCCAGGATATTGCTATCGACAAGTTAATTTAGTATGCATTGGGTGGAGGCACTTGTAAATGAATATTTTAACAATATGGTTTGGTCGCTAAATGTGTTCTCTTACAGTTTAATTCAATTGTGAACTTTCCTAAATCGCTTTAGATTGGTTTCGCGTATTAATCGTGTAGATTTAAGGATAATTATTGATACCATATCTTTATTGTTTGTAACATAAAACCTCTGAATATTCTTTATAATGTACTTATAATCGTAGATTTTCATAAAAGAATATGATGCTATATAAATAGAGGTCTGTGTTGGTATATTGGCGCAAATACCAAATACCAATGCAAATGGTATATGTACAGTTGTAGCTCTGAGTCTTCCACTGTGCATCATAATGGTTGTTGACCGAGTTTTTACTTTTACTTAACTATATATGGAATATATATCAAGTGAAAGTATTACGTCATACATAAAGAATTTTTAATTCTAGTTTTCAATGAAAATATACGTTTTAATGTCAACTGAGTCTAATTAACCAGGTCTCGCAAAATGTTCTGAGTATGTGGAAACTGCCTAGATATTTGAGAATAAGATATCTAAGACGGTTATATGCCTAGGGTCTGCAACTTTTTCGATTGATTGGCCCGAAGTGACACTATATAGAATCGATTTTTACATTTTTTCGCCTATATCGGAAAAGGATCTAGGTATATTGATTAAACTTGATATATTAACGTACTATCGAATCCTCTTTATTATTAGACAGTTCTTATTTTCATTAAAATAGTGTGACATGGCTTAAAAGTATATTTTGCTAACAATCTCTCATTAAAGTACCTTTATAATGAGATGTTAATAGTTGAGCCTATGCAAAGAAGATGGTCAAATAAACACAAAAAAAGCTGAATTTCAGGTCAAAATATAGGCACGAATAAATATTTTTTTATTTATTTGTGTTTATCTGACCGCGCCTCCCTCTCCCCCCTCCCCCCCGACCATCAACTCCACATAAAATATATTTAACTTTATTTAATTGAAAAAAGATAACCAGTTCTTATCGTCATGTTTCACTCCATTTTCCAATTTTAGCCTATTTTTTAATGTTGCTCGATTTAACAGACATTATGACTTAATTCTCATCTTACCGTTTTAAATAAATGTTTCAAAGTTGATATGGGACCGTCGCTAAATCGGGTTAGCGGAGCGAATTAGCCGAGAAGAATTCCCTTATATTATTTTGGGTGTTATGATCTATCCAGAGATTGTGACATGTCGTACCGATGTACGATATTGCTTCGATATAAGTGCCTATTTTAAAGGAAAACTATACTCTACTTCTCCTTACAATATTCTATCCTTATATTTCATATTTATAAAGTAGCGAAAGTAAAATGAGTTATTTTTGCAGCATAACTCTAAATGATAGTTTGAGGTAACGTACTCGATCGGTAGTCAGCTACCGCTGTCGTTCCTCAGGACCTCCTTAGCGTCGATTCCTTATCACCGTGCCACCAGCCCCTATCGAAGGCCAGGACACATCTAATCGTGCCCCGAAGCTTACCCTTCATTAAGCAGATACAAAGCCGGGATGAAGCAGGCAGGACTTATGGGCCTGAGCTAAGCAGATCTTGCAGAGCAGTCATCGAGCCATGGCTATCTCTTGCTCCTTCCATCCATCACCAGGCATTAATGACTTGGTGGTCTATCCTCGTCCGGCGCACGGATCATTGGCTCTCTCTGTCTCATCGGCGATCTCATAAATAAGTAATCTGTCGACCAGGGGTTACATTTGAGTAAATACATCAAATTTGTCGAATGTTATAATTATCAATCATCTCTGGAATATTTAATATTGAGACTAACGTTTCGTCATGTTATTGCAATATCTAGAGATAAATTTTATTTTATCTCTTCCTGCCCATTTCTGACATACCGGTGAATATCCTACAGGGCCTTACCATATTGGGAAGTGGTGGAACCATTTTCATTCCGTGGTGTTGCCACAAAACAAAAGTCAACCTTCCCAGGCCGGAATCGAACCACTGCAGCTTCGAAGTTGCCAAGGTGAAGCCTTAACACACTCGCTCACAACTACCTCTATCTACGTATAACCTGCCAGTGCTTCATATCTACATCATTCGAAAAAAAGAAAAGTTTAAATGTTCTTTTACCTATGGAGAAAATTTAATATAAAGTGATAGTTTTTGATCATTACTCTTTCACTCATCGGCCACTAGAGATCCAAAATTTTATATAACCACACATGGAAATTAAAATTATCAAGAGTAGTCAATTTCAAGAACCAATCCAAGAAGATATTTTTGTAGTGATTACACTTGATTTTGACAAAAACATAATAATTTGTGTTTTTTTGTCCAGCTTTATACCTTATAAAAATAACAAATTTTGATTTAATGCTAGGAGCTTCATGGAGGAGCTTGGGGTCGATGTCCAGGACGTGGCTAGGTTGACAGAAAATATATAACTCCCTGGGAATCAACCACCACCAAATGCATGAAAATTAATGAGTGGGGGAGTTTATCTAGAGGAGGGATGGCATGCATTGCATATCTTATTTGTTGTTTTATATAGCTAAAACAATACTTTATTGTTTAATTACTATTACTTTATTATTTTAAATATTTTAATATTTGTTATATAGGGGAATTTGATGATCAAATGAAATAGGGGTTGTGAAATAGAAGGGAAAGAAAAAAAAAAGGAATAAATTAAATAAATTGTAGTTAGTTTGTAGACTGGTATTCATTGTAAAAGAAAACTGCGAAAAAAAAAATGTTATCTTTCTATTATATCATATAAAAATATGTAATTTATATATGTCCAGTCACGGATTGATCAGTATGCTGTGTAATGTAGCAACCCGATGTATTTGGGCAGCATGAATGAATAAAGTATTTCTTTCTCTCCTAGACTAAAAAAAATTAATTTTTATACTGACCTTTGAAGAGAAATTTCAAACACCTGCGTGCTTGATAAAGGTTTTCTTATTTTCTATGTTGTTCAGTTTTACTTTTATCTTAAGTTTTGTTATTTCCTAGAACGTATATAATTTGTTATATATTGGAATTTTTATATTACAGAAAATAATTTTCAATAAAAACTGCCAATTTACAGATAAATTATTCGTTTATGGGTCCCCCGGCTCCCTCAAAAGAGGATGGCAAATATACTCTAAAATACAAAATCAAGTTTTTACTTTCTTATTGATTAATAGTACTAATAATAATATAGTAATAGTAGTATATTTGGATAATGTAATTGTTATTACAGAACAAATTGAACAAATGAAAAAGTACAATTTACTGAGTTATTTAAAACGAAGATGAACTGAAAATTAACACTTAATAAAGAATCACTAATTAAATATGATATTACGTCCTTATTATATTATTTACGTGAACAAATTAATTTTTAAATCACAATAAAAATCAATGATTCAGAAATAAATTGTTTTTCATTTTTCAATTTGTTTGTAATGTTAAATGAAACTAGAAATAAACCATCGAAATGTTCATCCAAACAGTAGCACCATGACTATAGGCATAAAAAAAAATACGTCATATAAAAAATAAAATGAAAAAATGTTTTTGTATTTTTATAATTTCTGTGTATAATAACTAAACCAACATTTTTTTTTTTTTTCAGGTAAGTACAATGGAGATCATCTAGCAGATAATTGTAAGTTTCTGAGATTATATCTTTATTGCACTTCTGATGTATTAAAATTTGTTGAGAAAGTGAGATTTGTGAAATAAATAGATCATTTTAGCTAAAATGTAGCTAGAAAATGTAATTTTCTTAATTCAAGTCTTAAGATGCTTTAGCAATAATCTTACAAAGATAAGAAGTTTTAAGCACTTGTTTTTTAATTACATCTTGATTTAAGAGTTCGAACCTAGTCGAAAATAAATTATGGAGTAAGTTCAGTTCATTTTTTTTTTTTTTTTGTTATTTTAGATTTACACTCTTGTTGCATGGTAGCTAACGAAAGACGCATTTACAAAATGATTTATTACATTTTACCACGACAGTCAAGAATCCACGGATTGCTAAGACTTAAAATTCAAATTTAACTTTATTTCTGTTTATGCGGTTCCTTGCGCGATTATATGTGTGTCGTGTCACGGGAAAGTTGTGTTTTTCGTTATCTTTATTACCTCATAAAAGTCGGAAAAGACTTTCTGTTTATAGATTTATCATGAATTATCGCTAAGTAATAAAGCTGTTATTAATAATAGCTAGTCAACAATTAACAAAAACGATTTTTTATATTGATGTGGTTATTGTTGAGTGTAGATTTAGTGAGAGGAAAAGATAGTCGGAGGGGTGAAGGGAAAGTGAGGCAGTTAGAAGCGTAATAACAAATACAAATAAGATAATGTTATTTTATTTGTGCCCACGTTTTGGCCTAAATTTCAGACCTCCATTGAGGATAAAAAACAAAAACAAGATAACAACAAAAATATAGTGAAAAAAAATCATATAAAACAAAAGTAGAGTATATAAATTAATTAAGAAGGCGGCAGAGGATGTATATAATATGTATAGGATAACATACAATATTAGAGAGGTAAGTCAAGTTATGAAACGCGCGATGTATTTCATAAGTACATCGCGCGAGACCTCCACAATAATAATAATAATTGAAGAGGTAAGAATTTATGCAAAATGATAGAAATTTCTTATATTTTCTGTCATTTTGCATAAATTCTATCAAATGATAAATAAAATCAAATGATATACCTACAAGACACAATAAGAAGTATAGAAATCAATATATGTTAAATTACTAAAATTAATAAGTTATATCTAAAGTTATGTAAGTCAAAAGGAATTAAGGAGTAAGATTTAAATAATAAGATCTGATAATTAGAAAAAAATTACGTTTAAAAGGAGAAGTGAATAAAGAATGAATTAAAGAGTGAAGGGATTTCGATAAAATGGAATAAAATTGGAATAAAACTTTCGAATTTAAAAATTTGGAAAAGCGAAACGTCAGCAGCTAATGTGTTATTACAAAAAAAATAATATTTGAAAAATTATCAAAAAAACAAATTCAATACGGCTACAACCTATGAAGGATCAGAGGTGCAGTACATTGTAAGGAAATACTGTCAGTAGACCAACGGTTGTGCAAGGAGGTGGTTTGGTCAGAATCACGCACGACAGCCATGTTTTCACCCAATTTAAGGGTACCCATTTCATGTGGCTAAGTGGACCTCGGTGGGCACTCTGCAGCAAAACATAAAATCATTTTCTGCCACAGCCATATTTGAACCAAGGTCCTTGAAGACAGTAGCATAGTAACTTACCACTGAATATTCAAGGTTAAATATTTAAAGTTAAATATAGCCAATCTATTAGAAAAAAAAATTGGTTTATGCTCCATAAAACTTCCACTTACCACCCACTTTAACTGAAAATTAATCCCTGTACATTACCAAACAGATATTTCATTTTTATTCAGAATAATAATACTATATATTTCATAGAGGTCAGTGAAAAACAATATTTGAATGTTGTAATAACTACTTTGGAAAAATAATAAATATCTAACTCCTTCATATTTTATTTGCCATCGTTTATTTTTTACATAATTAATTATACCTATGAGATATAAGGAATGCATAATTTGCAAATATACGAAATAAAAGGTAGGTAGACATTTTAAACCGATTTTTTTCTTTTTGCTATGAAAATTCAAGTTTAAGAGTGCTGCCAGAGAGGCACTCACGCTCCCTGGCCGAGGCACCGCCGTTCTTACCCCATCAGAACTCAGTATACCCCTTAAATTACAAATATTAGAAAAATGGTAGGCCAAGTGGGATGAAAGTTCTCCCAATAAATTATAAGAAATAAAACCATGGTCGACATCCTACCGCAGCAGCCGAGGGAGGAGGTTGCTCTGGCCCGCTTGAGAATAGGTCATACTCTCCTCACGCACTCTCACCTGATCAGAAAACTGCCACCTCCAACGTGCAAATATTGTCAGTCCATTCTTACGATTAGACATATTTTTGAAGAGTGTACTCACTATTTACCAACAATAAACAGGATAGGACTGACCCCAAATTTATCCGAAACTCTGGCAGATGAGGAAGCTAAAATTACACGAGTATTTCAATTTTTAAAAGCACATCGCCTTCTTTATAAATTATAACTCCTCTTTGATTTTTATGTTTTTTATTTTATTTTATTTTTTTTAAATTACTTTTCTATTTTTTTAATTATTTTTCTATTTTTTTTATTTATTTATTTTTTTTACTTTTATCATGCCATAGGCGTTGATGACCAGAGGATTTTACGCCTTTAAGCAACAAACAACAACAACAACGTTTAAGTGTTTCTTGAGAAATGAAAAACGATTAATATATTAACAAAAGATATCATAGGGGCGTACAATATTTTTTTTGGAATATCCCAGTTATATCCTATAATTTTTTTCCCTTGCTTACTATATAAATTCATGTTTGTAATATTTTTTATTAAATTTTTAAATTTTACAAACGCGGTCCAGTTTAGTAGGCTAGAACACCTAACTAGCCCCTAATCTTAGAGGCCATCGGACGATTATCTCGGCCCCCCAAAGCCCCGGGGGACGGATAGATCCCCGATCTAGGCTACAAGAAGGATATTAATTACGACAATTAAAAGCTATCCTAGAGCCCTGAGAAGAGTTCCCACCCCTTCCTCTAATTACACAGGAGTCGTTCATCATTTTATTTACAGCTGACTATTAGACATCTCCAGCTGATCATATCTCGCCATTTCTCCACCAATCTCACCTACTTCATCACCTCTTGTCTTCATGAATCTTTTTTTTTTTTTCTAAGTCGCATTCACAGTACGATGGCAATCTCCTCTTTGATTTTTTTTTTCTACCGCATCGCAGAGAAAGATCAAAAAAAGAAATGATTAATGATCTTTAATTTACAGTTGTTTAGATTTTCATTACTTCATTACCGGGAGTACTTACAGCGGTCATTAAATTTAAATAAGCTCATTTACACCTAATGGATTTTTATAATCTTATACTAAATTAAGCCATTTCGAAAATGCGGTATTCAATTCCTGACTGACAATTTCAATCAAAACTATCACATTTGGCTCATGTATAAAACCATTTAATTGTACACCGATATAACGAATTGGCATTTTCGGCATCACGTAACATCAGTTTGATACATTTGCGTTTTTAATCCATAATTTATTTGTAACAAAAAAATATATCTTCTTTTAGAAAAAAAAAAATATATTTCTATGTTACCAATAATCTATAGATTTTCTGTATTTTAAAGCATTCAAAAGTCACTTAAAATATTTCAAATACTTTATTTTATGTCTAAAATTTAAATTGAATTTTTAATTGGCATATTATAAAGGCATTTTGATATAAGAAAATTTGGTATGAGAGATTTTATGGTACTTTCTGTGGTATGAGAGATTTTCTTGATTTTTCATTTCTTCATTAGGTTATAGATAACAACATTACACATCATGATCTTCTGAAAAATCTAATAATAAAGATAGAGTTTACTTTCTCAGGATTTTTTCGTTAGTACAAAAGTTATTGATAAAGTTAAGCATTTTTTAGGAGTAACTCAGAAAGTATACATTTTTTTCATGGTTATGAAGAATAAGAAGAAAAAAATATTACATGATTTTTTATTCTCTAAAATATGATCAGGATTTTAATAAAGTTGGAAAAAAAACAAACCTTTTTTATAATGAAGTAAATCATATTCGTTTATAGCGTCGTCTGAAACCATTCAATAACATTTGTCAATGAAATTCAAAATTATAAATTTTTCACCTCGATTCATTGGGAAGATTTTTTTCTTCTGGTGACCATTGTTCATATAATCGTTCATAACTCCTTTACATTTTATTTAATTCCAACGTTAAAACAACCGTTGGAAAGCTGAATGTATGATCGTTTAACTTACATTTACGCCATTATAAGGGTGTAATTATAGTTTCAAATAAAGAAAGTTTGTGCCCTTTAATACATTTTATGACTTTTATTTACCATATATTTGTAATATATAATGTTATTTACCACTATAAACTAAATAGATATAATGAGCAATCAATTCATTCATAAATCCAATTTGTAAATAACTAAATATATTAATTTATATCAAATTTTTAATTAATCTATCTACTAGGGTTTATACAAAAACCGACATTTTAGAAAACCGGTTTTCGAATAGTAATTTTTCCAGAAAACCGGTTTTAACCGGTTTCGAATTTTTATAAAAAATTGTTTGCTTGAGTATTCTGTAATTCGAACAAAAAAAAAAAAAAACAGTTTTTGACTGAAATTATTTAATGTTCAATTTTATTGATAGTAAAATTTTTTTATGCAATTTAGTAGAACAAAGAAATAATAGTTGAACAGTTAATAGTTGTTGTTTATGCATAATTTTCACATATAAGGATGCAAATATTTTTATAATAGTGAAACGAGTTATTCAGCAAAGGGTTCGAATAAATAAAAACAATATATTTTCATATTTTTACAATAACCATATTATTTTTTTAAAAACAATGTTATTAGATACAGATGGATATTTATTGAAAACAATTAGAAAATATATAACTGTGTATTATATAATGTAAATTATAATCAAAGCCAAAAGACCAGAGTAAATAAAGTTTATTCATACACACTTCTTAAAATTAATTTTAGTTTTAAAGACAATTAAGCAAAGGACCGAGTATTTTCTATTCCGGGCAATTTTAACATTCTATTTATTTTTTTGTTTAATGAAATATGATTTCAGAAAACAGAGGACGTCTATCGATTTGCTATTTAGTCGTGTCCTCAGATTATTCACAAAATTCCCCGAAATAGAAAATAC
Organism: Halyomorpha halys; assembly: GCF_000696795.3. Lineage (NCBI taxonomy): Eukaryota > Metazoa > Arthropoda > Insecta > Hemiptera > Pentatomidae > Halyomorpha > Halyomorpha halys. Next base: position 995,464 of record NW_027108625.1, on the reverse strand, counting down.
CCTCTCACTTGCAAACGAAGCGTTGTTCATACATTGAAAATCGATATTTTCTACTAAAAAACCGGTTTTCGAATTTCATAATTTTCTCCAAAAAACCGGTTTTTAAAACCGGGTTTTAAAAACCGACAAACCCTACTGTCTACATCTCCAAATTTAGCAATTGTGACGCATTATCGGATCTCCTAGTATGACAGTAAAAAATAATGAATGTAGAAAAATGAAATCTACATATTATATTATTGAAATATTTCAATAATATAATATGTAAGTATTATTAAGTCTATTGACATTGAAAGCAATTTTGAATGATGTCTATCTCTCTCTTGACTGTTTATAGAGATATATTTTTTGGATGTTTTATCATGTCAATAAGAATATACAAAGAATACAAACGAAAAGAAAAAGAAATAGTAACAAACTTTTATTATCATAATGTTCCTCCGACCGTGAAGTGAGATAACTGCATCAGGTGATAAGAGTTTGTACTTGGTTATGCTAGCGTGTCATGTAGAAGATATCTGTCACCCCTTCAGTAAGGGAGCCAATATTTCTGGAACAGTCAGACAAAGAGATAAGATTCATATATAAAAATAGCAATGTGTTATGTAGTAATTAAAATAATTGATCGATTGGTTTAGTGTCATAGACGTACTCAAGTAAAGCCGCTGCTATATTATAGGTAAACATCCCAACGCTTAACGCTTGGTGGTAGAACGTCGGGTCGTATGTGCGACTACGTAGTGCCGAAAATTTATCTTTTTAAAATACCATAATTTCTATTCAAACTAAGATTGTAAATGAAACTTAAATAATGTACAAACCTCACTGGATTTTTTTTTTCGTTTTCTCAAAAGTTTATATTTTTTTTTCAAAACTATATTTTATCGATAATATAGCAATCTAGCACTATCCCAAAATATCCAAACAATAATCTATTTTTTTTTTCATTTACTCTCCAAAGAATTCTTGGGAAATAGTCTGTGTTTTTTTTTTTATTCATTTAAAAAATTATTAACTAAAATTAACTATTTTTTTCACAACAGATTTTTTTTTCTTTTAAGTACTTATTTCTTTAATATATATTTTTAGAAATAATTTGTATTATAAAAAAAATTTTTTTTCATTATTTATTTAATGTAATTTACAACTGTACATAATAATACAATAGGTAAATATGTTGTATGTTTCATATACACTTGAAAATCTTAGGTAGGAAACCCCTATTGGTGGTACTTCAAACATTGATTTAAATTAGAAGGTCCCTTGGCCATCTTCTTTTCAGACGCCTCGGAGGATTATCAGGTATTGTTAAGGATGAAAGATTAAGAATTAATGGGTTAGGATGGTTAAGGAGTTTGGAATGAAAAGACGCATATCTGTTTTGGGTCAAATCTGCAACGAATGGGATGTTAAGATCTTTCTGAATGAGTTTATTTGTGACGTAATAAGGAGCATCAAGGATTTTACGTAAAAAAAAAAAAAAAAAAATTAAAATAGAAGTTTTTGCTAACTGAATGAAATGAACTAAATTTCACTGCTTTGTAAAACCGAGATTGGATTACTTCATTGATCCAAAGACAGGCTTACTGCTCTAAATATGAGTCGCCCAAGTCCAACGGTCTGTATAAACCATTATACGAATTCCATCTGTGTATACTCTGTCATCCGTCTATATCAGAGACCGGACCGATCGGCATCCATCAAGACCTAATGAACGGAAGAGCCACCCCTCTCCCATCCTCTTATATTATAGTTATTAATGAATCGACCTGGAGTCGTTTAATTTCCTAGCAATCTTTCTCCTGGTTAGGCCTGTCCTGTATTCGGACTGAATCGAAGGCCTTTTACGGGGTCATCCAGATAGGTCGATAGGTTACTGGCCAGGGTATTGCTTCAGTTTATGTAAAGAGTAGAGGCATGATATAGGTAGATGAGGTGACTATTTGTTGGGCATAAATTTCAGGTAAATTGAGGGAAATTATTGGATTGGATTGAAATATAAATAATGTAATGTTACTTAATCCTAAAAAAATAACATGGTAGTGTCATTTTTATTTATAGTACGGAAAAATTAACCAAATGAAGAAGCTTATTATATATGTGTTATTTACTCTCTGTTGACATTTATAGAGAGCGGTGTGGATTAGTTGTAAGGGACTGTGCTACTAACTGAAAGGATCCAAGATCGAATCCAGCCGTGACAGATAAGGATATTCTGTTGTAGCCGTAAGTGAACTCTGTAGATTACGAACCCCCTCTGGGTCTACCTAGCTTCATAAGCTAGATAACGTTAATTTTTTAAAAATCTGGTGGTGGATTGTGATTCTGACTAAATTACCTCCTCGCCCAACTGTTGGTCAAGTAACAATGTTTCCTCATAAAGTACTGCACCGCTGACCCTTCATGGACTGTTGCAGTACAGATTTTTTATTCATTTACTAGTATCTATATTAAATTTAATAAGACTGATTAGTATGTTACGTCTTATAGCTACCTAATATATTGCAGTATTGTTTATTCTTAAATAAAATATTTCTCTCCATATATGAGGTGAAACGAGGTATAGATGTTTTCAAGGTAAAACAGTACCTAATACATCGAAGTGGGGTTGTAAAAAAAATATTAAACACACAGCCATCAACATCGAGTAAACTAGTGGCTTTGTCATAAGTACATTCTTGTAACGGCTTTTTTAATTCAGAGTTTGACCGTCATTGGCGCAGTATCCATTAGGCGTTTGATTTTCAAGTTACCAGATTCGTTTTATTCCTTTCTTTTCTTTCCCCTTTCTTTATTTTACCACCCCTTGTTTTCTCCACTTCTATCCATTTTTCTAACCCACATTATAAGTTATGTTCACTATATTATTATTGGTGTTTTCAAAAATTATTTTTTTACTTTTTTTCCTATTAATTACTTATGGTATACTTTACTTACATTTTGCCTTTTTATCAATTATTATTGTTACATATACTTTCTTCCTCTCAATTTTCTTTTTCCTTCCATATATCAATTTTTAAATTATTAATAAGTAATATGTTCATACTTCTTTGCATTATATAACTTCATTTTTATTTAATTAT
>NW_027108625.1:984372-992171 GCF_000696795.3 Halyomorpha halys | reverse complement strand
CTGAAGAAGGCTAGAAACTCTAGCCGAAACGTTGGCACAACAAAATAGGTTAAACCAACTTATTTTTGTTTCTCTTTGACCGCACCCCCAACCATCTTCTCCTCGTACGTCATCCATGGTTAACTATCTCTCATAATTAATGGCTTTGTCATTCATTTAAAACATTAGGGAGCTGAGTTATAAATTACATATTTTTCTGACTAACATTTTTTTTTTTCAAATTGAAGAATATCCAAAAAAGTTCGAAATATTGCGAGAAGCTATCCAATTTGACAGTAATATCTTTTTTATTATAAGTGTTTATTTAAAGATCTAGTTACCAGTTTATCAGGAAGTTTCCAGCATATCTAAGTTTCGTTATTTTATTTATTAGGTTTCAAATTTTGTATAAACAGTTTTTGAACTGGAACATAACAGCATAAACTAATGAAAACTTAGTTAATGTTATGAAACCCAATATTTACTTTCAATAAAATAATATTGTTCGACAGAAAGCCTGATTCGCTAATAAACTCACTAGGCTCCAGTGATGGACTGAAGCCAATAACTGCCCGGTAGATCCTGGGTCAGATAGTGATAGCAGGAGGGGTGGAATCCGACGATGAGGAACACCGAGGAAGCAAACCACCTGTTTGTCAGTGTCCTTATCGAGCTCATTCCCAACTTTGTTCCAATTTCCTCTCTTTATTGTCTTTATCACTCTCCTCCTGCTATCCCTCTCTTTCTCTCCATTATCCGTCTTCCTGGATCTACGATTTACATCGCAGGAACACGGTTCCTGTCGGATCGAGGTTGGAACAATATTTTTCCTCTTTAATGTTTCAGTTCGCCTTCGATTTGTTGTTCCCATTATCCCTCCGTGGCAAATGAATATTCTAGAGGGTTATCATGGATGATTTCCTTTTTAAATATGAAAGTGCTTTTTCCGGATCCGTTACTTCAGGTCTAGACTTTTCATCTATCAGAAGAACCAATAACTGTGATGGTACTCTAAATGGAATGATGAATTGAACCGACTTGAGTGACGACGATTACAAAGGTCCCAATGAATATTCCATTTCATCGATAGTGATCTATAATCCATGTTTAATAGGTATTTTATAATATTTACAGTAAATAAATATTTCAATGTACTGATTAGCTTGAGAATTAATGAGATAGAAATAGATCCTCAACATATAAACTTAACACCCAAATAAAAATTTAAAATGGTGAAAATATTTTAAGCATTTTAGAAATTGTTAATCAATTTAAATGTTCGTTTTCTTATTTAAACAAAAATAATAGTAAAAAATAAATAAAACTGAAAGTTTGTCATCTCGTTATTTATACGTTTTAACGTAATTTATATTACAAAATAAATACAATTATAAGGTAACACCTACTAATACCACTGTAAAATATTTTATATATATGTACAATCAATAATTTAAATTTTAACTATAATATATAGAAAATTTAAAACATGCACCAGGAGGGCCAGCGAATCCACAGGGTTGACTCCTAAAAAAATACAAGACATTTCTTCTGTTTTTTTAATTTTCTACATAGTCTCCTGGTAACTCTATACACTTCTCCCGACGATGCTCCCATCTCTGCAACCCCTCCAAAAAGTACTCGGCGTTTTTCTCTCCAAAATAATTGTTCACGAAGGTGATTGCCTCTTAATTTAACGAAAATCTCTGTCCTCCGAGCGCAATTTTTAGATGAGGGAACAAAAAGAAGTCGCTAGATCTGGAGTGTAAGGCGGATAGTCAACCAGTTCAAACCGTAATTTATGGATTTTCGCCATGGCAACCGTTGAGGTGTGAGATGGTGCGTTGCCATGGTGAAACAGGAATTTCTTTTTCTGAAATTGTGGCCGTTTTCCGAAAATTCTGCCTTCAGCTTGTCAAGTAATGATGCATAGTATGCTCCTATAATGGTTTTTCCTTTTTGTAGATAGTCGATTAAAATAACTCCATGAATATCCAAAAAAACAGTCGCAATCACTTTCCCAGCCGAGAAAATAGTTTTTTTTTTTTGGAGTCGGTACCCCCTGTTTTGGGCGTATAATGTTGTATCTAAATTTCATCTACAGTAATTAATCGGCACCAAAACTCGGATTTATTGCGCCTAAACTGCGACATGAAATGATCATTTGAACACATTTTTGGTCTTACGTGAGCAAACGCGGTACCCAACGTGCGGACAGCTTTCTGATACCTTTAAAGAGAAGGAAGCATCGCTGGAAGAACTGTGTAGAGTTACAAGGAGACTATATTGAAAATTAAATAAAAAATTCAAAATAAAAAGGCCTTTTTTTTTAGGTCGGAAACTTTTCAGATCACACTAGTTAATGATTATCTGCCACTGTCGGATTGATAACGTTTTTGTATAAATGTGCATTCCTGTAGTCCAGCTATACTTAACAGTATTTTTATCTTGTTTAATTTAGCCCTGATGAAGCTCTGGAATATTGAGTGAAACGTTACAGTATAATAAGTTGTTTATGTACTATTATGAATAACATTTTTTGAACGCCATCAGGACTCAATAAAATATTTTTGTCAAAATGAAATAATGATAATGAGGTGCAGATAGTTGACCATAGATTAATGATTGGAGAAGTTTGTCGGGGAGTGCGGTCAGCAAAGAACAACATAAATAAACAAAACCATATTTATTTATTTTATGCCGACGTTTCGACCTTCATCAGAGCAATTTCATAAACTCTTCTTTTGATGGTTCTTGTTATCTTCTTGTTTCTAATGTTATGTCCTACCGTCAAAAATGCCTTCTAGTCCTTCCAAAAAGCTATGTCTCTCTCACAGCAATGGTTTTCAGCCGACGGACGTCCTCTCCAGGCAATCCAAACTAAGAGTATTTTTCTTCTTGGTTGTCTCCCTTTTTCAAACTGTCCACTCTTGCTGGACAGAAATTGATGAGGACCTCCTCATCCAGGAAACATCATTTCTCCTGCGCACCCAAACAACGCACGAAAACAACGCGCGAAAACAATGAACAACGAAACATTCGTTGTTTGGGCGCGTAGGAGAAATGATGTTTCCTTGTGGGAGGACGTCCGTCGGCTGGAAGCCATTGTTGTGAGAGAGACATAGTTTTTTGGAAGGACTGGAAGGCATTTTTGACGATAGGACATAACATTAGAAACAAGAAGATAACAAGAATCATCAAAAGAAGAGTTTATGAAATTGCTCTGATGAAGACCTGAAACTCAAGTCGAAACGTCGGCATAAAATAAATATGGTTTTGTTTATTTATGTTGTTCTTTCCTGACCGCACCCCCCGACAAACTTTTCCAATCATGAAATAATGATATTGTAATTTGTTATCCTCCTTCATTAATAACTAATTATCTTCTTAAAATAATTATAAGTTCAATTGTATTGATTTATTACTTTCCAATTTCATTTTGTAGTTTTGAATTCTTGTTCAGTTGTTTAAAACTGATCATATTCATGCATAGATTCAATTTAATAAAAACTAAAGCTATTACTTTAGCGACTAACTTGGCGTGGGACGAACTAGTTAGTGGTTAAAAGTTTAATAAAAAATCCTTAAACTGAATCTGTCCCAATAAAGCTGAGGGAGTTATGACGAATGGTTTCATGTCCCGAACTGCCGCCCTAGAATTAGGTTGAGCATGGTACAGTCTGTTCTCGTGACCAAGCCCCTTTAAACTGTCGTAAAAGTCCGAATTAGCGGACGCATTAAAACTATCGATTGTCTGGGACTCTTTTATTGAATTATGATAATAGTGGCAGTGAGAGTTTCCGGTGTGTGCTGCCTTCTTCCCACAATCTTACGGATCTGTTTCCGCTCTGTGATTCAGGGCACTTTGGAACAATTTTTGGTTATCTTTATCAGATCATAATCACCATCTGGGAGCATATAAATAAAACTCAAACACTAAAATAAAATTTTAGATTACTAATTGTTTTCTTTTATTTGCTTAGATGAAAATTAAAATATAATTTTATTCTGGGACAAATGTCACATAAGAATAAATAAATGGTTCACACATGAAGATTAATTTTCTGGCAAACATACAGAAAGTATACAGATTAAAATGACATTAAGATCTTAGGTTATTTACAGTTTATAGTGGTAATCAATATATGATTATTTACATTGTTCACATTGATGAGGAGGCTTGGTTAAGTAGTAGCTGAAGGAATAGGTGTTGTTTAATGGAAAGGATAGATGAGGATTGGCAAATGAAGATGGCGGTCAGTTGGGATCAATCTGTTGGGATCTGGTGTTTAATGAATGGATGGATGAACGCAGATTGAGAAGATCAAGGATATGGGTAGGAAGCAATTCATGAGTCTCTTCTGACTCATCTCTTGACCAGCAGATAGCCCTCCTTAGACCAAGGAACCGTAGTTAAAGGGGGGAAAACGAAAAAGGACACTAGGAGCTAATGGATATTCTGTACAGATATGTAATAGCCTGCGATCTGGGAAATATGATAATTCCTGAAAAGGTAATGGTCGAAGGTTACTCCAAGGTTTTTTGGAAACCAAAGAAGTGAATCGGTTGGTTGTTAAGGAAAAATAAAGGATAGTATAGGAGGGAATATAGGAGGCGATTGGAACCTTTCAATCCCAAATCGTTGTGTCGAGCCCATTAGTTAATGCTATATATTTTTACTTGTATCTTTTAGATGACCTTAATTATCTAGGAGGGATGGATGGGTAGGCAGATTTTGAGATTTTCTGCATATAAGTGGTATATGGGTTTCCAATCCAAATTTATGGACCAGTTTAAGAGACGTATCTTCCGATAACACTATCCTTGCAATTTGACTTGTTAAGACTGATAACAAACTACAGAGATGGGAAGTTCGATTATTTGATCTGAATCGAATCCTCAAGATGAATTGGTTCTTTTGAACAAGTCTTTTGACTGTTTTTTTTTAACTTTTACTGGAAAAAACCTACTTTTTCCAACCTTATGATTTTCAGAAAATAACATTTAAGAAGGGCCTTTACAGAGATGCTCATATATTATAACTTAAGTGGTAAAACGATACAAGTGTATTGTTTTAAAAATTGGAGCCAAGTACATTATTTATCTTAACATTTGCCAATTTTATTAGAGCTAGAGAGAAATACGAGATCGGTCCCTCCAGGGTTAGATTCATAGCCAATCACTTAGCCTCATGACCGAAATTGGCATAGTTTAGGAAGTTAAAGTGTGGATGTGCACTTAAGTACTCAAGATTGGTTAGATACTGGCTTATGCACAGTGATTCCAAATGCAACAAAATATTTAGCGTATTTCTTCCTTAACATGTTTTTTTAAAGAACCTGTGATAGGTAAATATAATTTATTTTTTATTTTAGTTTGTTTATACGGATCTCTTTGTAGACTTTTTTCTTTATAGTTGTTTTATTTACATGTCACTTTTATACTCTTACATTATTTGACAGGGAATGAATATAGAAATATGATATTATAGACATATTATATTATGCAAAATATAATATATGTTGTACAGATATATGATGTTAATAATATGGAATATATCCTAATCTGGAGAAGGTGGGTTTTATGATAATAGTTATAATCAGTGTTGATAAAAATTGATATATAATAAATATTGATGCTATATAAGTACATAAATTTGTTGGAAGATAAATATTTCAGAAATATTTTACAAGAAACAGTTGCGATTAATTTTGATAAATATTTTTGTTTTAAGGATTATTGACTTCAAAAAATTAATATTAATGAATGTGACAAATCAATTATATGGTATGATAGGAGTGTTTTGTTGTGATTGAATTATATTATGATAATCTGAAAATTTTAGATTGTCTCATTGATAGCCTGAGGGCTGAAACGTCGGAGAGTAAACTAACTAATTTGAGAACAGATGATCAAGGAAACTTGTGTTTTAATTAAAATAAAAATTAATTTAAAATTATAGTCTATTCCATGATCCGAAAGAATATTAACTGATTAATGAAAAATATATAAACAAAAAATGCTCTCGGGATATCGAAGATGTTTTGTTCCAGATGAGTATCTCGGAATATTTCATCGGTAAAAGAACACGTCCCCCCAAATTAGAATTGTTAAGTCGAAGGTCTGAAGGAATCGTTGATCCCTGGCAGCCACCGAGACCAATAGCAAACCCTTCCGTGAGCCTTTTCCAATTTGCATTTCAAAAAGTCGATTCTAAATTTGAAACAGAGCCACTGAATTAAATATGGTTCCAAAAGTGGCTGTCAGCTCGATCACTTGGTATAATGCCTATTTAATGAGCCGTCTCTCAGCACTAGCCCAATCGTAGCTCTCCAAGGTTGTGAGTCTTTCAAATATTTCTAGGGGAAGATAAGTAGTTGTATTCATATGTATTTTTTTTTATTTATATTTACAACTGTCTTAAAAGATGTATACAAATAAATTTGAAGTGAATTATATTACAATTTCATGATACAGTGTTGTGGAAAATCCACATACTGACAGAATTCACAGCGCTACAACGTCCTAACTGTTTAAATATTTTGTTTATTACATATTAAAAGTTTATTACATTTCAAAATAACGACCTCTATGCTATTTTTGTCATTGCCATACTAAATGATATTCATATGGATGGTTGACAGACCGAAGAGTTAGCTGTCCAACAGTTGTAGTTACGATGGATTTGGATAATATTATGTGAAGTTATGAATGAATATTTCATGATCGCGGGACATCAGCAGAAAAAAAATATCCTCTTAAAATGAAGCCCAAAAATGTCTAATGTTTCATAAATAGGAAAATTGGAATTTAACGTATTTGACACTCGTTAAAAATTTTAATAATTAAAAAGGATGTCAAGCCCTGGGGTACCTCCAGTCGCAAATACCGTAGAGAGGAGGTTGTACTGACCAGGCTGAGAATAATTCACACGAGGCTCACCCACTCCTTTCTTATTTCAAAAAGAACGCCTCCGAACTGCCATTTTTCAACAACAATCTAGCGATAAGATATATTTTCCAACAAAGGCCATATTTCACACCACACCTCAATACCTTAGGACTAAACCAAGATATCTCAAAAACCCTTGGAGACGATGACAAAACAAAAATATAGCATTGAACAAAAGCAAAAAACATAATAATAATAAAATAAAATAATAAATAAGCAAATTAAGAAATTAAACGAATATAAGCAAAATTAAATAAAATATAAATGGCCTTGATGACCAATGAAGTTTGGGGCCACTAAACAAACTCGATAAAAATGAATCTGACTTGATTTTTTAAAACAAACTCTTTTGTTGTCTACTTTACCTAAAGTGATTGTCGGTATACAAATCGCATTTAATTATTTAATGCAATAAACATTTTTTCCTCTTAAGCTATAAAATAAAAAACAATCGGTAAATGATCATTATTAAATACATGTGTACTTACAACAATATAAATAATTTTTTTCTTTTTTTTTTATAATTTATTTATAGATATTAACAACTGTATAAAAATATATACAAAAAGTAAATTTACTGTAGGTGACATGGTGACATGATACAAACATGTGGAGAATCTACCCATTGATAGAGTTCCAATAACATTTCGGGAGTAGAAGATCTCGAGGCCAACTTTTTTGCCAGACGCCTTGGAAGGGTATCAGGTAATGAAGAAGAAGAAAGGTTAGAGGTTAGTTCCGGTGTTTTGGAAATTTATCATGGAAAATTGGCAAGATATGAGGTTCTGATCGATATCTTTTTTAGTATAAAAGTGAAGTGCATTATGGATTATACGAAGGATGTTGGATAGTAAGGATAGAATACTTATATA
>NW_027108625.1:979235-984316 GCF_000696795.3 Halyomorpha halys | reverse complement strand
GATTGGATAATTAATAGATTTATCAGAGCCCCAAAGCTCAACTCCGTAAGTTAAAATAGGCCTCATATTCATTAAATTAACCTATTAATCGTGTTTAGTATATTTTTAAATCACTTAGTGAAGGCTCAATTCTTAAAACAATTTTTTCATAAAAATCACTGTGTGAGTAACATTTACTCGCATTAAAGAACCAACAAAGAAAGTTATCATTCTAAAGTTACCTGTAACCTTTTTTGATTTGGTTAAAAAACAACACAAAAAAAAAAAAAACGGTTTTTAACGGCCAGTGGTTTTTGGGCCAATATTATTGTAACCCCCACCTTCAGCGTACCCAGCCCAACCCCTTATAATGCCATGTGGCAAAGGAAGGGCACCAATTACGTCTGTATATATTTAGATATATATTAATAAAGTTAGTTATCTATTGAATAACGGAGGTAAGAAGAAAAAAAATAACATTTATGATTATGTCTACAGATTTCGGATAAATATTCGTTTTTCTCATGATAAGAAGTCAATATAAATTAACCAGTAATTAATAAAAAAGATTAATCTATATCATTAAACGAATAGAATACGAACTGAATCGATTGTAAGGAATTTATATTTCCTAATTGTTGGAGGACAGACGCGGACAGCGAGGAAGGTACGGCATCAGTAATTGGCAGGTGGTGATTTAGTGAGCGAGGCTCGAACCCAATCCTACTGTAATCAGTAAAAACTGTTCTCCTCTGATTTATTTGATAGGCCCGGCCAATATTTTAACTAATTTAATTATCTAATTCTGTTGGCCCTCTCCTGGGGCACGGAGGCCCATTTCGAAGAACTGTGTATAGGATCGGTAGCAGCTTATTGGAAGCCAAAAATAATTTTATATAATAAAAATAATAAAATATTAAAGAATACGTCTAGTTTAATTGTAAACATAATCATGCTGAACGAATGATATACGTTTACTAAAAAAAAAAAACTTTCAAAAGAACATAGTTGACCATTTCCAGGTGGTGGTCAATAATGCTACTGTAAGCCCAAAAGAGTATTTTATTTTTCTCTTATTCCAATTGGTATTTTACTTTTTGTCAAATATAAGTTCATTTTTATTTTTAATCACCTGGTTGATGTCATATCTTCCACATTGGAGCGCGGTATGTACCGCACAGAAGTCTTCCTCGATGTTGAACAAGCTTTTGATCGAGTCTGGCATCCAGGTCTGCTCTATAAACTTCGTCAATTGTTATCCACAACATATTTCCTTATAATCCGCTCCTACCTCACTGATAGAACCTTTAAAGTAAATCATAACCTAGCCTACTCATCTCTTTTCTTAGTCCGCCGGTGTTCCTCAAGGTAGTATCTCAGGTCCCATTCTTTATACGGTTTATACAGCTGACATCCCAATCCACTCAAACACAGTCCTAACAACATACGCTGATGACACATGTATACTTTCTATAAACAACGACCCAACTAATGCAACACAAGCACACATAACATCTATTGAAGAATGGTGTAAAAACTGAAGAATCAAAATTAATCCTGACAAATCCCACCAGATCACCTTTACTCTCCATCATAAACCTCTGCCCTCCTGTCCTACAGTATCCTTTCTAAATACACCACTAATGCCTGTTGAACAGATTCGATACATAGGACTCCATCTTGACAAGAGACTTACTTGGAATCCACACACAAAACTGAAACGACAAGAAACTGCTCGTAGATTCCGATTGTTACAACACTTACTTGACAAACGCTCTAAACTTCCCATTCACTACAAAAAATTAGTATACACTACAATAATCAGACCAATTTGGACATGGGATTGAGCTCTGGGACTCCACCAAACCATCAAATTCTTGCCGCATCCAATCATTACAATCCAAAATCCTACTTAAAATCCTTGATGCTCCTTATTACGTCACAAATAAACTCATTCACAAAGACCTTAACATCCCATTCGTTACAGATTTCACCCAAAACAGATATGCGTCTTTTTATTCCAAACTCCTTAACCATCCCAACCCATTAATTCTTTCATCCTTAACAACCCCTATTAATGGGTGGTTCCTTCCCAAGATTTTCCAGTGTATATGAAACATACCACATATTTACCTATTGTATTATTTTGTACAGTTGTAAAATACATTAAATAAATAATTTAAAAAAAATTTTTTAATCACCAGTTATTTGTATTTTTTAAATTTATATTAAAAAATTCCTTTACGGAACTCATGAACAATAAAAGTTTGTTGAGCTAGTGCGTGTACAGAGACATACCTGTACAACGATACTGTACGAGCTGCAATGGGATTACGGGTTGGATACGAACTGATAAGGAAGTCCTAGGTCTAAAGTCGGCTGTCTAGAGTGGTCAAAAGTCAGTCTGGAGTTTTTACGAGAGCAGTTTTTGGAACCCCCTAGAGCCTTGACTCGTCGTCATTTTGGCTCACTACTCTTTGTTTTTTTTATTGACACGCTGAACACCAGCTCGTCGAAGAAGGCCATCTAGGATGAGGTGTGTTATACGTAAAGGTGTAGTCGACGCATATCCATTTTTATTTCACAATACTTACTTAAGTAAGTAGTATAATACTTACTACTTATTTCGTCGATTCTCATCAGTTTTTTTATTTTATTTTTATTAAAATATTAATTATTAAATTAACTTTCATTATTCTTTTTAATAAAAGTTCTTTTAATTTACTTTTATATCTTTTGTGTCTAACATTCTTTCTATAAGGTTTATTGAACTTTTTCAAATAACTGTATATTCTTATTGACCTTACATACTCAATAATACTTAGCCGTGATGAAATCTTCCTTCGGCAGTCATTATTATTTTTAATTTAAAATCTAAATAATAATATGATAATTGTTTATTATTGTTATTATATGATGATGGTGAAAACTGAGGTGGTTAGTATTCGATTTATGATATTTTATGAAAAAAGGATTAAGAAGATATCAATTGATCTTATGATGACGTTTATGTAGCTCGGTTCCATTTTGTTTAGGCTATTATGCTGTTTATAGGAAAAAGACATAAAATGTTTTATTGAACGATGAAATTAAAAAAAAAAAAAATGAATGTTCTAATATATTTAACAACTACTTAAGGGGTAGAACCACTAAATCGATGCCTTCCTCGGCTGAGAAAAAAACTATTAAAAAAAAAATATTTATACGCAATAAATTTCAGGGAATAGATATAAAACAGTGATCAAATTTTGTATAATAGCAATATATTGGTCATAAATCTTTCTTGTAATCCGCGTCTGAGAAGTTAGAATTGTAAATATGGGTTATTATAACAAGATGATGACCAGACAGGACGTTTCGGGTTTAGGGTTCTGCTACCTGTTACCCGATTAGCATCCAGATGGGAATTTTTGCGGGCAGGTAGGAACCCGACAAACCTTCAACATCTCTCATAGTTAGGCGTGTTCGTGAATTCCTCAAGGGCCGTAGGAGGACATGTTTACTCTAGAAAAAATTGCTGTTATTAGGTTGAAAAAATTATATAAAACCATTTATGAAGGAATCGATTTAATAACTGGCTATTGGGCGATAGCGTGAGTTCGAAACGTGACGTTGGCCAATAGTCAGCTAGACCTATTGATGACAGAATACATACTCTAATATTTATATACAGTCCACAAACTTATAAATTTTGATAACTTTGTCTACGTCTGTATTTTTTTTATTTTACTTTCACCTACCTAAAATAAATGTATGAAATCTATCGTTTGGGAAAATTTTATAATTCGAATTTTAAACGAAAATTCTCCATTTAAGGACAAAAAAACCAAACGAAATACGTCAAAAACGTGAACGCTTAAATCAACAAGCCATATCTTACACAATTCTGGTCCGAATATGTATCAATCCATTTTATAACTACCATCAAATTTACTTGTATATATTTCAATACAGTTGTAAATATAAATAAATAAATTAGAAAAAAATATTAACTATTATATGACCTAACATGTAATACTTCTTGAATACATAATATCATGTAAAAATAAACTATTTTATTCACTAAACGTTTCTTATATTATTAAACGGATCCGCCAGCTATCGAACAATTTGTGGAATTGTTCGAATTGGAAAAAAACTCCACAGGAAATTTTAAAAAGTTTTATTTTATTTTTTATCTTATACATGATCGGCCTGGTGGGCCTTACATTGCTGATATAACCGTTATATTATATATATATTTTTTAACAGTTGATTATGGGGGGAGGAGTATAGTCTCATACAAAAGACATCCCTAACTATGTTCAATGTTCTTATTAAAAGAAAATAAATCGATAAGAATAATGCTTCTTAATAAAAGAGGAATGTAAAATTAATAATAACAAATAATGCTATTGGTACACTTAAATAAAACAAACAATTGCCTTCTAATAGCAAAAAGAAACAAGTTAATTTGAAAAAGGGACGAGAGAAGAAAAGAGAGAAAAAAAAATGAATAATAATAATAAGTAAAATAGAGGTAGTGTGACTATGAATTAATTTTATATTTATTAAAATTTATAACAGAATGTTCTCCATCAGTCTGGGCTTCAATCTTCGGGTTGAGGTTGGGTTTCCCAGGTTGTAGATCACTGCTCCTTTAACTGTCGGCAACTGGGAGTGGAACTTCATGAACCGTTTTTTGATGTAATCCTCTATTGACTCCATCTGTATTTCGCGATGCAATTGGCTATTTCTTATGAAACAAGGAGCATTAACTGCGATTCTTAGGACTTAATTTTGAGAAGATTGTAGTTTTTTGCTTTTCGTAAAGGATGCCGCACCCCAGACTTCACAGCCGTACATCAGCAGTGGCCTGAGAATTGTTTTAAATATAAGAACAGTTGTTTCTGCTTTTTGGTTTCGAATTTCTTTTTAGGATAGGATATAGCATTGCTAACCTTGCAAAGGTTTGATAAAAAGTTTTAGAACTGCTACTGTAGATGTTGTTCATATTGTACGTTCTCTCGTTAATTACATATTGCTATTTGAGAGACTTAAGGTTTGCCTATGGATCTTTCCAATAATATCTTAGTAATTTACATTATATATATATATATATA
>NW_027108625.1:917699-979160 GCF_000696795.3 Halyomorpha halys | reverse complement strand
CCTTCCCATATTATACAATTAAGCTCAGATTTCCATTAAATTTATAGATATAATAATCGCTCATAATGACAGTAATCGCTTGTAGTACTATTACCACTACTACAGTACTGACAGTAGCAAACACTAATTAGCTTCAATTAGGCCTAATTACTAGAACATTATTAAGGGTGAGACGGTCAGCTGGGCTGGCTAATATTGATCAAACACTCGCGGTTCGTTGCATGTGGCCGATCTCCTTGTGCGATATGATCCGCCCACGGGTTAACATATAAATTCAACAAATTATAAAGCCGTTTATGGGGCAAATCCAATATACACTCGCTACAGTTGCGAAAATTGTTTACTCTGTTACTTAGGGATTAAGGGGAGATCGCGTGATGTTGATGCTCGATGATCCCTTCCGATAGCAACCAGCTTAATGACTTCTCAGCTAGTTTGAGTCAATAGATACCTTTTCCAGATAGTCATCGATGTTTCGTGCTAACTTATCACACTTCATATTTTTGCATATTATCATAATGGCTAAATTATTAGCTGTAAATATATTGATATATTTTTCTCTATTCGAAATACTCTCGGAACATTAGCGTATCCAGAATATATTTCTGGACAATCTCCCTACAAGTTGTGAGAGAGATAAAACGCATTTGGTATTAGTGCAATCAAAGTCTTCTTATTAAAGTTTATGTGTCCACAAACGTTTTTTTGTTGGTGATTTTATTCGTAAAGAACGATCACTTTGCCTCATCAATATTGCAATTGATTGACACATACTGTCAATGCTTAGAACGTTCGTTTAAGCCTTCATCAGGGCTGCAAGTAGAAATTCATATGAAGGCTAGAAACTCTGAGTGAAACGTTGGCACTATTAAAGAAGTTCTTTCAACTCATTCGTGTTATTTTCTGACCACACCCCCTTCTCATCTTCTCATCGTAGCCTCAAAATGGTTTTCAAAGCAAAGATTTGCTTTATTAGCCAATAATCATGAAATATATGTGTGATTTGAATTAATACCTCATCATTACATTTGATTTACCATTTCATCAAGACCGAACTAGCAAAAAAGTTTGCATGAACTTTATTATATATGGGAACAAAATAGATTTGATAATATAAAGTGAAAGCGGGGATATCCCTCCCTGGTATGTCGAAAAGAGATATTTTAATTCGTTTTTTCCCTGAAAATAAATCCCCTGGACCAGAAACACATTGGCTTCAGAGACAGAAAAGCGAATAGAATGCCGACGCTGGAATCTTTGACACCGAATAGAGAAGGGACTAGAGTCGAAGGAGAAGATACGACTTGTCAGGTTGATGCAGCGGTGAAACGTATCGACGAAACGTCGGACGCCAGAGAGCATGGCCTCGGTGAGAAATCTAGTGGCGTTTTTCGGCGAGAATAAATTGCTCTCCGTCTGGAAATAGTACGCCTCTTTCTCTTCACATATATGTAATGTAATGGCGGCAAGTATTTCTCTTTTCCACTGTTTGGAAAACCAATATCTTTTATTTTTTAATTATATACTTGCAAGGTACGGAAATATATAAAATATTTATATATAGAAATTAATAATAAATACATAAATGGAAGAAATATCTCAAATTTAACTTACTGGTAAACTTTTTTCCAATTCAGTCATAAAAAAAAGAATAAAACAAAATTGTATTTTTCGCTTCATTAGTTTCTACATTTCATATGTTTTCATTCTGTCTTATTTTTTTATAACGTGTGTTACTTGCATATCCTTTTTAACCTTCTGGCAAGAACCTATTAGATACGAAGTAAACATGAATATATTTCATTGGAGTATAAATACTCATATCCACTTCTTTCGATGTCATCTTATTTCAGTTCTCATCGTGTGACTTTAATTGAACGAGAAAAACTCCAACAAAACATTCCACATACGACCCTTATTCATGAATGAACAATTGATAAATAAATATCGTATCCATGACAATTTTAGCTATTAGTTTCAACTATACCTAATTTTAGCCCCGCCCCCTCCCCGCAATATAAGCATCAATAGCGCCCCTTGCGGCCAATAGTATTAAACACTTTTCAGCCATTTTTTTTTTTTTAAACACTGCAATGAATTTATTTCATCATAATAATAATTTTGAGACTCATAAAGAACTACATTTTATGTTTTAACTTTTATAAACTTCGTATTTGCATATTAGAAAATAATCATCTTTATATACCTTTAATTAAGGAAATACAATTTTATTTCCAAGGACAAAATCTTTAATACTTCTTATTGCTGTATATTTCTGCGTTATGAACATTTCGGACAATCCATTTATCAATGCATCAACAAATCATTACATTAGTAGTTTAATCTTATCCTTAAATGTACTGTTTCGTTTCAATTATTCATAATCTTATTAAGTATGTATCTTACATCGTACATTGATAATTAAGACTATATAAATAGTGAAAAATTAATTATTTGTAAAATTTGTAATGTCATATCCCCCTCATTTTGAGGGATTTTCCCTGGATTGATAATATATTTTATCACCAATTGTTTAAAATTTTTTATTGTTATGACTTCAGTATATAATTTTACAGATTGTAATATTTATATGTCTTGCCTCAATATTTAATGATATAAATTTTCGTCTGCTTATCTGTGCCTAATTGCATCCCTACTTCTTAACATTTATTTTGGTCCATGTACGGATTTATTGTTAAATATTCGTTTAGTTAATGATACCAACATAATGTCTGATTCGAAGTTTACAACTCACTTAATAGTTTAATTAATACATAAAATAATAATATACAATATAATTATATTACATTCTATTCTATACGGTATGAAGTTTTAGTGGAGTTATAGGATGCATCAGCAGCGATACGTTTTGGCATCAATAGTATTCGTCACCATCTTGCATAGAAACAAAACTTAAAAAAGAATCAAATCCAAGAAACTGAAACTAATTAGGCAAAATAATAGTTTCAACATCTAGTTAAAAGTATCCAAGGATTTATGACAAAGAGATTCAATACCACGTCCTCCATCTTAACCATCATTTAATCTTCTTTGTTGCAGAAATCTTTCCAAAAAAGAACACTGCAAAAGTCAATCTTGAATGACGCCAATCCAATTTTTTCCAAAGCCTTATTTGATATTATTTAAATCTCAGATACCCACTACTGGAGCAGTGGCTACTGTCGGTGTATCTATTATAATACAATAGAAATAAGTTAATGAATAAATAGGATTAACATACCCAAACAGTTGAAATAAATCGGTTACGTAAGGTTTTTTTTTAATCACAGTAAGGACTTAGCTAGTAGGACTTAACTACCAAAAACTGACGAGGCGTTAAGAGATTAAAGATAAAATTTTTCATGGATTCTTTTTTTTTTCTGGCGGCATATAAGGAGCAAAAGGAAGGATCCATTAGAAGACCTAAGAATCCTGCGGAACCCCTACTTATGTGTTAATACGATTAGTAGTAGCGGATAGGTACCTCCTCCGATACCTGTAAGGGCAGGTACCGCAGCCTTCGTTAGCAATCTGCCAGCCCGAAGGTAAACACATTCCCTTCACTAATTGCCCAAAGGGATAATGCACCTAGGACTCCAGACCAGAAGTGCTGGTTCAGCCGCCAGTACTTCTCTCTAGGTAGGTAGTCTAGGTTCTCCAGGGGTACTTTGGCTGTCTCGGCAGATCTACAACTTGCAGTTTAGTGCTTCTAATTTAAGAAAACAATATTAGAGAAAAACTTAAATTATAAATTTTTTTTTTTATATTCATAACTGCCTTTTTCTCTGTCTATATATGAAGATAAAAGAAAAAGTTAGTGCTCTGGAATCGCTATCCGTTTTAAAACGTAAATATATCTATAAATCACAATTAAATTAAAATCATTTGAATCTTCTTCATTAATCCCCATCATTAATGGATCACCTGTTAAATTTTAATATCTCGTAATACCGAAAAAATTAAATTTACGATTTTTATATTACTTAAATTTAAAAAAAATTTGACGGATCATTCTAGAAACATTTAGACTTGAAATCATCACGGGTTATGATGCGATATGTTTTCTTGTTTCACTTCAATTCTAACAAAACATAAGATCGTTTAATTCCCATCTCAAATAAGCTGAAAGTTTGAAAGAAAATAGGGTTTTTATTTATTTATTTTTTATTTAAAAATTTATTTATTGTTATTTACAACTGTATACATATGTACACATCAAGTATATTTGCTGTAAGTAAGACATGATACAAACATGTGGAGAATCTACCCATTGATAGAACTCCAAGGTTTTTATTTTTATTTTAATTTAATACTATAATACTAGATCGGCCTAGTAGGCATTACATGGTTAATGTAGGAGTTACATTTTTTTTTTTTAACAATGCATTATGGGGGGGGGGTATAGTCTCATATAAAAATCGCCCCAATCTATATAAAACGTTTTCCTTTTTTTAAAAAAAATATAAAATAAATAGATAAGAATAATAAATATATGTATATATAGTTGTCCGTAAAATTTAAATATAAGAAGATGGTCAGGGTTGCGTTCAAAAAAAGAACAAATTGTTTATAACTATTTTAATGACCGACGTTTCGCCCCACTTTGCAGGGCTTCATCAGGGCTAAAAAATACAAAAAAAAACTGAGAATATTACTACAATAAGGTAATTTAAGCTAGGGTAAATATTATGTAAAAACAAAGTGATAAGAAATTACTTATAAATAAAAGTAAGGAAGACATAAAATAGTGTCAATATAAAATAAACATGAACAAATAATGATCAGAATAAAAAATAAGTAACAATGGCAAGATTAACATATTTTTAAAAAATACGTAAAATATACAGTTAATTAAGTATTGGAGACGTACATAAAACAAAAACAATATGGGAAAAAAAAAGAAGAAGAAAGTAGAGATTAAATAAACGTCTTGAAAGAATAAATATAAATAAAAATAATAATAATGATATTAAATGATAATAAATGAGCAAAGAACAAATCAGGATCACCTACCTGTTCAAAGCGAAGGGTTGAACAGAAGGCGACAATAAAGTGGAAGCATGGAGGAGTGGGGAGGAGATGGCCAGCCGTTAAGAATAATAATTCCAGATAAGAATAATAATTCTTAATTAGATAAGAAAATAAAGGTAATAACAAAAATAACGACATTCGTAGACTAAGCAATTGGCCTCTAATGGGAATAAAGAAAATAAGTTAATTTAGCATCCTCATTACGCAAGATTGTGTTTTAAAAAATAATTATAAATATCTTTTATAGATTGGGATTTTATTTTAAATTAAATTTTAACATTATATATTATATCAGACGGAAGATCATTTGCAAAATTTTCAATCAATTTTTACGAACGACTTCTTTCTGAATCCAACCATTAATTGTGAAAATATGAAAGAAATTCCGAGACCTAAAAAAAAACTTGGAAATTTAGGCCTTATAAAGACTCAAGGAGAGAAAAACTTAATGTTCATTTACTAATTTTCTTTTACAAGCTTCATAATTTTATGTAACGCCTTAATTACGCTTTTCCTTACGTTCTTACCCAAATTATTAACTTTTCCAAATTACTCTGTTTTATGATAATAGTTTCAATATTCTCTTTTAACGTTCTTGTAATTAGACCTTAAGCGTGTACAGTACCCTAATAAATCCCCTTTTATAGTTGTGCTATAGGGCTCCGAGATTTTGTCTGCTGCCTGGCATATCTTCGTTTTATGTGATTTATGTACCTAATCTTGATGTAATCATATAATTTTATCTCCTTCCTCCGCAATAATTATTAATATATTTAAATTATATTATTTCAAAATTTTTTGAGACAAGGTAATTATTTATTAAATAAAACCAAAATTTGTATCCAATTTTGTCTCAACACTTTATTTCTCACTAGTCCAACGTTTCGGCCATTCCAGCCATCTTCAAGGACATCTTCAATACAAAACTCCTCCTCACATTAATTAACAATTTCTATTGCAGGCTATTCTGCCCAGGTCATTTTCTTCATTTTAATTTCAAACCTATTTATTTAAATTTAAAAACCATTAACTTTTATTTTTCTCTATAAAATTATCAATAATATAAAATACACCACCATTAATGGGAGGAGGAGTTTTGTATTGAAGATGTTCTTGAAGATGGCTGGAATGGCCGAAACGTCGGACTAGTGAGAAATAAAGTGTTGAGACAGAATTGGATACAAATTTTGGTTTTATTTAATAAATTATTAATATATTTCAGAAGCTATAAAATTAAAGGATTTATATTTACCAAATGATTGGCAACAGACTTCTTAAGGATAAATAAATTTAATTGGTTTCATTGTATGGCCTATTCTTAAATAACAAAATGACTCCATTAGAAACATATATATAACACGTACGATCAGATTAATTGCTCCTATAGAGAAATCTATTTTGTTGAATTATAAAATCTTAAAGTTTATAACAACCACAACTAAGAAATATCAGTGGTTAGAGAAGAAAATACAATAATATGAACAATTAAAGAAAACTTATTTAAAAAAATAAATGGAAAAGCTACGGAACATTAAATAAGACCTCTAGTTCATTCCTGATACTAGTTACCTACCCAAACTAATTTACCGACAACTTTAATCATAAATTTAATTTGTTTGATAATATGACCTTTACTTATAAAAAAAAACAAAAAAAAAAAAACAGTTTTAATAACATAAAGGACCTTATTCTGAAAACAGACACCATTAGAAACGTATACATATCATTTACAATCAGGTAAATTGCTCCTATGGAAAGATTTATGTTTTTGAATGATAAAATTTTAAAATTCCATAATAATAGAATGGAGGAAGGTTGACTAGGTGGTGGTTAATAAAGGTTTCAAAATAGTAACAAAAACCTACTAAATGATAATTAATTTAATTTGTTTCATTATATGGCCTATACTTAAATATCAAAAAGGACCCTATTCAGAAAACAAACACAATTAGAAACATGTATATTACATGTACAATGAGATACATTGCACCTATGGAAACATCTATTTTGTCAAATCATAAAATCTTGAAGTGCCACACTAAATAATTGCAACAATACAGCCCTCGGAAAACCACATTCTGTATAACAACCACAAATACGAAATGTTAATGGATGAGGAAAAATTCAATAACAAGAATAATTAAAGAAAAAACACAGAACATAAAATAAGACCTCAAGTTCATTCCTGATATCTGGAACTCTACCTTATACAAATAATAATTAATAATAGTTTTGATAATTTGAAGTTAATTTGAATTAATTTTAATGATTGGAGAAGTTAGTCACAAAACCATATTTATTTATTTTATGCCGACGTTTCGACCTGAGTTTCAGGTCTTCATCAGGGGTTGTGGCGTAGAAGGCAGGCCCCTTTCTTGTTTATTTATGTTGTTCTTTGCTGACCGCACCCCCCGACAAACTTCTCCAATCATTAATCTACGGTCAACTATTTACACCTCATTATGAATTCATTTTAGACAGTCAAGGGTAAATATCATGATGGCTTTCATGTAATTAATTTCATGGCAGTTGTTGCTGTGATAGTAAAGCATCTCCGTGTTAACGGGTTTTAACGTGACACTAGCTTCATAGCCGCTGTATTTATTGTCATAAGCTTGTCACCAATGGAGTGATTTATACAACTGGCACAACCTTGGCCCTCAAATATTTCTGCATAATCTATAGTTAGCTCCAGAATTCAAGAATTTTAAATGTCGTATCAGAAATATAGTTATTTCAGAAATAATCATTTTATGAAATAACCGAAAAAATTTTTTGTTATAAATTCCTTATTTGAGCGGTGCTCAGATCTGCATTATAGACACAAAGAACGTCATACCAGCCTCGTTTGGCTAATTCCTATCAATTGGCCTAAGAAAATTAAATTATTTATATTATCATTTATGAAACATTTAAGTTGCCAATAGAAAATATTGAAAAGGGACCACGATTCGCAGAGATATGTCATATAAACAATATTTCACTTATTGATATCTGATTAATAAGTAATTACAAAAAAGTCATTATTATAATATTACACTTACAGCAAGCCACATCTTCCAGAAATGCCATTTCTATTCTACCGGTTTAAGGAGATAAGGACTGAGACCTGGAGGATGAGTGGCCCTGAATGACGAACAAAAAAAAAACTTAAAATTAGTTTTAATTTTTTTAATAAGAAATAACCTGTTAAACAAATTCTAACCCTAATTTTTTAAATATCTTTTAAATATTACTTTAAAATTATTAAGAGCTATTTAAAATTAAAAGAGTTCAGGATCTTGGGATTGAAATAATAATTAAAAAAGAATTGAAAAAATCAAATATTTTTTTAAAATTTATTTAATGTGATTTACAACTGTACAAATAATAAATACAATAAGTAAATATCTTGTATGTTTCATATACACTTGAAAATCTTGGGAAGGAACCACCAATTGGTGGAATTTCAAGCATTAATTTAAATTAGAAGGTCCCGTAGCCATCTTCTTTTCAGACGCCACAGAGGAATATCAGGGATTGTTAAGGATGAAAGAATAAGAATTAATGGGTTAGGATGGGTAAGGAGTCTGGAATGAATAGACGCATATCTGTTTTGGGCCAAATCTGCTACGAATGGGATGTTAAGGTCTTTGGTTTAGTAGAGCCCCAGAGCTCAATTCTATATGTCCAAATTGGTCTGATTATCGTAGTGTATACTAATTTTTGTAGTGAATGGGAAGTTTAAAGCGTTTGTCAAGTGTTGTAGCAATCGGAATCTACGAGCAGTTTCTTGCCGTTTCAGTCTTGTGTGTGGATACGAAGTAAGTCTCTTGTCAAGATGGAGTCCTAAGTATCGAATCTGTTCAGCAGGCGTTAGTGGAGTATTTAGAAAGGATACTGTAGGACAGGAGGGTACAGGTGATCTGATGGGATTTGTAAGGATTTATTTTGATTCTCCAGTTTTGACATCATTCTTCAATAGATGTTATGTGTGTGTGTAGTGTTTGCATTAGTTAGGTCGTTGCTTACAGACAGTATACATGTGCCATCAGCGTATGTTGTTAGGACTGTTATAGGCTAAATCAAACATTTAAATAAAAAATATGGCCTTTAATGATCATAGGCTTTATGCCCTAAAAGCTCTAACGAACTGCAGCAATAACTATGTTTCAAAACCTTTTTAAGATATTAAACGCCTTCAATTCGGGAACTTGTAACTTTTAAATATTTTCCCGAATAGTCCAAGACTTTAACATCATCCTGAGCATTCAAGATTTTGTATCAAAAAATTATTTTATTTAATAAGCTTGAAAAAAAAATTAATAAGATTTCCTAAGATAAAACGAATAAGTTTTGATGTGAAGTTTTCAATGAAGGTGTTAAGGAAAGTCGTGGGAGTAATAAATAGATAATTTATCTATTCATTTATTACTAAATTATATAATTTTCTATGTAGCCAATGCTTTGACAGAAAAATAATTAAAATTTAAAGGCATACATTTATAAGTTATGAACGTCGTTCTAAACAAATTGTTCTTTGAATTTTTCATACATAAAATAGGTGATTGGAAATTGGTTTCTCAGTAAAAATATGAAAAGATCCGATAATGTTCGCTGATTTTCAAGGAAAATATTTCAGGAAATAATTTTCTTGGAAAAAAGCTGAATATAGACTTAATTTGGCCCTTGTAAACAGAACACCAGCCTGCCTTCACGTGAGCTGTATTGCCCTGATCGCCGCAAATTGGAGAGCAAATACAAACATTTGCCAAATTGTTAACATTCAGCAGAAAACAAAAATGGATGAAATTACACTCTTTTGTTTCTTCTCTTTCTTCACAAAGTGGCCTCTTTATATGAAGGCCGAATGATATTTTTAGTAAAAAACATAACTTTAACATCGAATAAAAGGTAGGTAATTATGTGTGTAATGTTTATTTATTGAACTAAGTAAGTCCGAATAAGTTAAAAGTGTAATTTTATTCTATACTAGCATTTATACAGTGACGGCTTGATTTAGGAATGTTGATTAACTGCATTGAATTGAAGGTTTGATATAATTTTTTTAATTTCTTACGTCGGCCCAAGACTCCCGTTGGAGTCCTACACTGCCCCTGTTGTTATATTATAAAAAAATGGAGATGAGGATGTAAATAGTTATTATTTATTTAATTTTAAAAATCGAATTTGGATTCTGCTGTAAATTTTCACAACGCCTGATTAGTAGCCCTATCTAGATCTGACAGCCCTTGGAGGAAAGCGCTATTGTTCTAGTGTTTTCTGTTTTAGACTGTAGGTGGATAGTGTATTCTGGTCAAATCTGATTGGAATAGTTCGGGATCGGTTTTTATGTTAATTTTTGACTTTGGAATGGGAGTACTTAGGTCGAGTGGTCCGGGGTTGATGGCAAGTGTGTTAAATAGATATTTTGTTTCTTGGGCTATGATTGATATAAATTAATATATTTAGTCATTTACTCATTGGATTAATTAGTTGCTTATTATAAAAAAATAGAAATGACTTCAACACGACTCAACCAATCTATACGATACAAAATTGACAGTGGTTTAGGGTTCTACTTCAAAAATAGACTGGTTTTAGGAAGAAACAGAACTTGTCAATAAGTGAGTGGAGGACCCGTTTCCTGGAGGACTTGAGATATCGCGGACGGAGAGCACTAAAGCAGATCATATCAGACATAACGACGGGATATTTTGACAGATCTAAAGGCCAGTTACGGCTAATCGGCGCGCCATGGCGAACGCTCGACACCAGAGCATATTCCCGAGAGGACAATAAACTCACAATCCGGATTATTCCTATTTACAACTCGGCTCAGCAAGTTCACAGATTAAGCTCTGGGTTCTGTCCCGTTAATCGTTCTCGTAATTTCAATAGGCACTAAAACTTGGGCCAGTAACTTATGCCGGAGGATTTACTGGTCCCGCGGGGCCGTTTTTATTTTTTCGTTTTATTTTAACCGAGGGAAAGAAGGGTAGCTTTAATCTCATTTGATATTTATTGCGTTTGGATCTAAGTGCTTTTAATACTCTCCACTGTATGCTTGAGAAAAATAAACTAAAAAAAATAAAACTGGAACCCGAAGCAAAACCGGTGGGAACTTTTAAGAATAAGTTTTGTGTAGGCATTTATATATAAATATAATTATATAAATATTTAATATTTTTTAGGTGAAAATAAAACACAATATCAATCGATTATCGAGTTACGTATAAGTTATGGCTGATCAAAGATGTATATATAGAGATTCTGCGCTCAATAAAGGCAGTCTTGTCAACACCTCCTATAGTGTTATTCCCTTAACCTTTTCAGTTTTTCCACGTAAACATGTAACTTGTATTTACTAAATTTAATTCACAAAAATTGGATGGGCTACAAAGTGCCAACTAATTTTTTCAGGTATGATGTATTTAAAAAAAATGTACCACTAAAATCCTTATAGGGTCTTCAGTTTAATACTAGTTATGAAGTATGATTTCTAGAACAACGGTTGTGCTTTATATTTTGCGTGTTTTATCAGTCGTTGCAAAGTTGCAAAATCGGCCATCCTCAAGGACAATCAGCTTTAACAGCTTATTATACTTTCATTTGTAACAATTATAACAACAACATTATTACTAATAATACAACATACCTTCAAATATAAATTCTCACCTCACATCAAACACTTAAATATATTTTGCAGGCTATTCTGCCCAGGTCATTAATTATAAGTCAAATCACCCTATGAAAAACTCAATTAAAGAGAATCGTATTAATTATTAATATGCTTACCTAAGCTTATGTTTAGTTACCTATTCTTTTCATACTTCAATAATTTTTAAAACTTTTAATTTTTAATTAATCAACACTATCACTATCATATAAACAAACTAATTTATAACCTTCCATACACTCAGGTCAGGCTTGTTATTAATTTAATTCAAATTGCATTTTGGTCTCAATTTGTATTTATTCCAATTATTAAAATTCATATCAAAATTAATTGTAAATAGTAACAAAAATTTTTCAGTTTTTGGGTATGGACAAATTCCATATCAGCTGAGCGAGATCAGCTGATCAAAGATGTATATATAGAGAGAGATACTGCGCTCAATAAAGGCATTCTTGTTAACACTAACCTGTTCCATTTTTTATCAGTTTTTCCACGTAAACACGTAACTTGTATTTACTAAATGTAATTCACAAAAATTGGATGGGTTGCGAATTACCAACTAATTTTTTTCAGGTATGATGTATGTAAAAGAAATGTACAACTAAAATCCTTACAAGGTCTTCAGTTTAATACTTGTTACGAAGTATGGTTTCTAGAACAACGGTTATGCTTGGAAGTGTTTCATCAGTCGTTACCAAGTTTTTCTACAATTCATAGAACCCACTTTATAGAGGCTGGGTATGCCTACTGACCTCAAAGTATAGCAGAATGTCTAATTACCGGATTTACTCAGACTAGTATCGCGGTATTACTATTGAACTATTATAATTCGCATGATAGTTCGTTGAATTAATGACTATTTGGCGTTTAAACTCGCCCACCACATTTATACATTGGAAGAAGTAGTATAATAGTGAGAATAACAGGAAAAGATGATGAACACCGAGGGCGTGCCTGAGTAAGCGCCAATCACCGACTACATACTGTTTCAACATGGATTAAACAGTGGATAATCCTATTACCTTCAACCTAAACCTGAGCTCCAAAGGCGTGGCCGTATCCTTACTTTTTGGTTTCTCTTTCCTTTTGAATGAGAGTAGAGTACGCCATCCACTTCAATTTTCGTCATGACTTTGCGTCTTATAATCTCATAACACTAACCTTATACTGGAGCTACAACCATTGTCCAAATAACAATTTAGAAAAAAAACTGAACAACTAAATTTGAAGTTTTTTAGAAATCAGGCTTGTATTGTTGTGGTATAAAATAATAGAAATTACAGGATTTCCTGAGACCGTGCATAATAGCGGGGTTAGGTGAATTACCAGGGGCACACCCCTTGGGTTGGGGGGTAGGTCCCAGAGCGCCCAATTCGGAACGTTTTGGGTTCAATTTTCACCTGGTGCAGTTAATGTTTATTTTTCGATTAATAATTATTATCTGCCACAGCCGGATTCGAACCCAAGTCCTTGGAGTTAGTAGAACAGTGCCTTTCCTTTGAGCTATCCACTCTAATTATTTTTATTCATATCCACACTTATTTACATAGTGTTATTAGCAGATATTAGCCTCTACTAAAATTTTAACGAGTGCATAAATGGTTGTTACAACGGTTAATACTCTTTTGTTTTTCAATAGTTATTTTATTTTGGTTGCAATAGATATCTGCTAATTTCTGTGAATGATTTTGCTTGACTATCTGCCAAATGTCAATTGTATAATTCACAAACATGCCGAAAAAACATTTATTTCGCAATAATTAAATCGTTTTGTATATTTATAATGTAATGATTAGCTTATAAAATATAATTAAATTCTAGAACGAAATAAGTCGTACCGACAAAAGCGCCCACGAAAGTCTGGAAGGGCAGACTATTTCCGACTAAGTGGGATTCCTCGGGAAATAGTTTTGGAGAATAAGGGAGTCTTTGAGATTGGCAAAGTTTTACCTGGGCCGAAGAAACAATCGAGAAGGTCCGTACTTCCTCAAATGGAATGGAACGCCTTCTGTGCCTTATTGCCTGTCCGTCTCAGTGCGTTCCTTCCTCACGGCTCTCCTCGAGACCTCTTAGTCGCTGAAGGTATTGAAAGCCAGGATTCTTTAGGGTAAAGCTCCCGGGGACCCAGGATATGGCATAGTTGTGTTTATCATAAACTACCGTAAGTATATTCGATACAACATGAAAACAACAGAAGTAATCCCAGATATTAATTTAATTACTAACGAGAATGAATCTTACTGTAAAATGTGAGTAGTTAACAAATATATTAATATGTAATAAAATCATTGTTAATTAGTTAAAATTAAGTAGTAATAATAATAATAATAATAATAATAATAATAATAATATAATAAATTTCTGCCAAAAACCGACAAAACTCTAAAAGTTGAAGTTGAAAGGAGGTTGATTTTAAAATGAGGAGTCAAAGTCGGTTGGAGGAGCGGTCAGTAAATAACACAAATAAGTAAAAACGTATTTAGTAGTGCTAACGTTTCGGTCAAAATTTCAAGCTTTCATCAGGGCTAAGGCCAATGAATAAAAGGATATATGATTAAAAATAACTAATATTAGGGATATTCATGATCTTTAATTTAGCATGTTAAATGGAAAAACCCATGTTAAATGGAGAAATATTTCCATCTTTTACCATGTGAAAACGATATAACATATAACATGGTAGAGAGTCTGAAACTAAGTCTCTTAAATGTAGAATGACGTCACACAACAGACCTGCTAAGCTCGTTACGGTTTTGTTTGTTGTTGTGCTAGGTTACTTGCTCGTAGCTTGTTTATTAATTGTGTTAGTATTGTTTTGAATGTATTTACAAATAATTAAACAATGAATGTCAATTATAGTATTGTAATGACAGTTGTCAATTAGCTCATCTTGATTCTCTTCCTCACAAGTTAAAAGATCAACAAGACACTAGGGAGCCAAACTTTTACATTTCTACTTTTCTCTCAATTTATGCATGCTGGAATAAATTATTTTGATATAAACTAAGAAGTAAACAATAACGTTAAGTCGTGGAAGGAAAGGTTATAAAACAAGTTTTTCAAAAAATCCGCTTGGAGGTCTGATGCATTTATCATTTAACATGCTACTCACAATCTTATACTTATAACATTTAACATGGTGAAATAATTTACTTTTAACACAACATCATGAATACTTCAAATATAAATACATAAATAATGTTAAAAGACATGAATAGTTAAAGTATTATACGAAGATAAATGCTGTATGAATAGAGTAATATTAAAATTAAGTAAGAAGAAAGATCAAATAATAAAATACATATGAAAATTTAATTAGTGAATACATGTACAAAATAAAAATTATTAAAAATAAAGTAATGGAAGAAGTGGGAAATGAAACGTATAGTTTTTAATTTTTGCTTAACAAGATGAAGATTTTAAAAATGTTTGCTTTTGTAATCGAATTTTTGATAATTTGAATTATCATACAATTCAATACAATCATCAATTATGTATACTGAAAATTAAAAATGAATTACCTAATTTTCTTCCAAGTTGGTATGAAGATGGAATATTGCAAATTTTAGATATCTGTACTTTTGAAAAACAAAAGCTCATTAACTGTTGAACGTAACTCAACTTAATTTCACATCACTATCTAGAAGTTATTTTATCGAATGAATATTTTCAATTCTGAAGACAAGTTTTAGTCACATCCTGCATGAATGTAAGCGAAGCTACCCTAGGAGCGTTAGTGAGATACCGAATATTAATATTTTACCTTTAAATGTAAGAAACTGGAAAAACGACTAACTTAGAATCCTCACAAAAAAAAAAGACAGGAGACTGTGCGTCGATTCAAACTAGACAAACTGTTTAAACTTCTAATCCATTACAAAAGACTGATCTACATGAATATAATAAGGCCTATCTGGACATATTGAATTGAGCTGTGGGGCTCCACTAAACCATCGAATTCCTCTCGAATCCAACCCTTACAGTCCAAAATCCTTAATGCTCCTTACTTTGTCACATATCAAATCAACCATCAGGACCTCAATGTTCCATATGTTACCGATTTGGCTAGAACCAGATACCAATCCTTCCATAATAAACTTCCCAACCAACCAAACCAACCCTTTTCAAACCTGGCTTCTCCTTCACTACCTAACAATCCTCCTAGTCGTCTGAAAAGAAAATGGCCTCGAAATCTTCTCCTTTAGAAATGTTTATAGAATGACAATTTTATTTTATATTTTTCTCTATTAAAAAAACGGTCTAAACTTCCAATTTATTACAAAAGACTGATCTATATAACATTTATAGACACCATTATGAGTTGAGCTTTGTGGCTCCAGTAAGCCTTCGAATTTCTCTCGTATTCAATCCTTACAATCCAAAATCCTTCGTAAAATCCTTAATGCTCCTTACATTGTCATAAATTAAATCATCCATGAAGACTTTAATATTCGATATGTAACTGATCTAGCCCGGACCAGATATCACTACTTCCATTATGAACTCACCAACCACCCAAACCCACTAGTTTCTAATCTTGCTTCCTCTTCCATTCCTCCGAGGTGCCTGAAGAAAAGATGGCCTCTAAACCTTCAAATGAAGAAATATAATTAGAGTTCTTTTAGCGGGTAGTTTCTCTACATGCTTGAATCACAGCAATCTAAATGTATTGTTTTGTAAATGGAGTTATAAATGTCAATACATAAATAAAGGAAAATGTAAGAAATGAATAAGAACAGTATGTTTTTTGTTTTATTATACAACTATATAATAAAACATTATTCAGTCACAAAGCTTAAATTTTCATCATCGTCCAAAAACTGTAACTTCTCCCATGATAATTAGAATTTCATCTAATTATCCCGATAGAAGTTATGATTGGTAACTAAAAGTTTTAATTTAAATTTTCCCTTTGAGCAATTCGCACAAACTACTAAGAAACCCAGAATGGCCTACTTTCTTCTGAACTAACGGACAGTAGCATGCAGGAAATCTCTGTAATTATCCCCTAACGATTTGATGAAGATTGCAGAGTTGAGTGAGTGAACGGAGTGCAACTCACATCTTCAACGTATTGGTAATTTCTTGAACCATTATTCAATTCAGTATACAATCTAACAAACAGTATACGTTTTATTTGTATGAATAGTAAAATTTCTCTTTATCTGACACCTATGGGGATTGAAAGTTTATCTGTCAGGGATAAACTTACTCTAAAGGCAAGATATACTAAAGAACAACAAAATATATAAATATAACAAAAAATTAAAAATACAATTTTCACTTACCACTCTGAGAGGCGAAAATCTCAAGCAATAAATTTATATTTTTCTCTTCCTATAAATATTTGTATTTTAGGGTTCCTTGAGGTAGAATAACCATCGTTTTTCTATTCAGATTAAAACAGTTTGAAAATATATAAAAAAGCCTTATACATTAGAATCGGAAGAGATCGGCGGCTGTCGCCGATTTTTCAATCTCTAAACTACTGTCTCCCTTTCTCCTTTAGTAATTAATGTAATACTTTCATTGTTCATATTGATACATTTTTTGTTATTGTTAGCAATTCCAAATAAACAAAATTATAGGGAAACAATTATGATTTTAGTGGCGTAGAGCATCTCTGGTCATCAACGCCATTAATGTCTTATTGATTTTTGTTTACATTTGTTATATTATTATGTTTTTATTTTATATATATTTTTTCATCTGTTTAAATTTATATTTTTGACGGTAAATTTTGTGATTTTATAACTGAAATACTGATTTTATTGTTTTATCATTGTCTCTAGGA
Source organism: Halyomorpha halys (assembly GCF_000696795.3). Taxonomy (NCBI): domain Eukaryota; kingdom Metazoa; phylum Arthropoda; class Insecta; order Hemiptera; family Pentatomidae; genus Halyomorpha; species Halyomorpha halys. Next base: position 961,677 of record NW_027108625.1, on the reverse strand, counting down.
GTTTTTAAAATATTCAGATTTAATTGTAAGCTATTGAGATACGGGGTGAAACATAGACATTCCTGGGGGATATGGCTAATTTTGAAATTATTATTATAATACTGATATCTCAGAAGCATTTGTTTCGAGATAAGATAGGAGTGAGTGAGCCTCGTGTAACCTATTCTTAGTCTAGTCAGTAAGACTTCCTCCCTAAGCCATTTGCGGTTGAAGGTACACCAGGGCTTGACGTCCTTTTCAATAATTTTTATTTTACTCCCTGGGCTATAGTTCAACAAATGTCATCTAATTTTTATTTCCTTTTCAAAATATTTGGTCATTTCTTATAAAGTTTTAACATTTAATATCTGATTAATTTTTTATATATGATTGTTTGAGAGTGGTTTAGTTTATTATCAATTTACACAATTTTGATTCCTTTTTCTCCCAACTTTTATTCTTTAAAATTCTCCAACATATCGGCCCCCAGGCCATCAAGGATAAAACCTACAAAGAGTTTTTTGTTTTTATATAACAATTACATTATTTCCTTCAATTACACACTGATTTCTTTGGTCATACCTTCAATATTGATGTCATTGCTTTTTAAAAATCTAAAATTGCTGGCTAATTGCCGTTTTCACATCTTTAAAATACATAATCATTAAAATAATATCATAATCACTTCATAAAATTTTGTTTTTAAATAGATTTCTTACTTACAAAACTTTTTTTTAATAAATTGATATCCTAGATTTAAAATTTTTACAAAACACTTACCCTTCTTTCATTAATAATGAATTTATTTATATCTTTATATTTCCTGAGATGTAAATCAATTCTAATATTTTTCGTCTAAAAATATTATTTTCTTTATGAATGACCTTGACATTTACAAAAATCAAATTTATGTTTATTTTGAACAACATGTTGAAACAATGCTGCTTTCTTGGATTCCTTTTCTATATTTGCAATTAGCCTGTAATTTTGGGTTTTTAAAAAGCAATGACATCAATATTGAAGGTATGACCAAAGAAATCAGTGTGTAGTTGAAGGAAATAATGTGATTGTTATACAAAAATAAAAAAACTTTTTGTAGGTTGTATCCTTGAGAATGGCCTGAGGGCCGAAACGTTGGAGAATTTTAAAGAATAAAATTTGAGAGAAAAAAAGGATCAAAATTGTGTAAATTGATTTAAGATCTATTCAACTATTTGAATGAGGATAGTAGCTTGATAGTATTAAAGATTGCTAAGTACTGAGTTTATTCAAAATTGAGCCTTTCTTAATACGGCAGGAGTGTTTTAGTCCCCTACGAGGTGTCCCGTGAGCATTAAAGTCATTTTATAGAATTCGTACTATTTTTAACAATATAATTGGATGTTATGATGACAAAAATCTTTACGATTAATTTCAATTCAATTTAAAATTAACATTGGAAATTGTAGCTCTTCCATCAGGCTTCAGCCTCTCCAGATGTCGTAAAAGATCTAAAATCTTCTTTAAAAAAGATGTCACGTTAGGAGTGCAATGGTGAGAGAAATGCTTCGTCTTACTGTTGTGAGGAGGCCAGAACAAAACGGAATTGATTATAGGTGGGGAAGTAAAAGTTGGGTAACATAAACAAGTATTGGATAACAACATTAAAGGGTTAGCGGAAGGTAGACAATAAGTATAAATAAGTAGAGTATAAATTAAACGGATGAAATACTAGGATAATATAGAGATTTATTCCCCAACATGACCAAAATGCTCAAAGCTATACACACCTCTTATGAGTAAAGAACATTTATGAAAAAAAAAATGGGTAAAATTTAATACACCCATAACATCCAAGGAATATGTGAAGCTGAACTAAGTATTTTTATTTCTGAAGTGTTTTTGTTGTCGAGCTAGGCTGCTGATTTTCGAGTATTTATTATCTTAGTTGGCCAAAGATCTGGGATTTTACGATATCAGTAAAGCGCTAGTGTAGTGCTGCACTTGTCCTTCGACTTGTCATTGAACACTTTTTCCATTAGTAAGAAGATGGTGAATTTTAGAACCTAGGCATACCTATACCATTTGGGGCCCATGGCACACGTATTTTTGGGGCTACACACAAACACATAACATTTTGAGATACTTTGTTATTTGGACGGAGGAGACTTAATTTTCTGTTCAAACTAATTGGTTTTGGTTTGGACAGGATTAGTTCAAATGAAGTACACACTCTGTTCGGTGGTTGCTATTATAATTCCTGTCATATTTAACGAGTTAATTTGTAATTTAATGAACAAACATATGTTATAATAACAAGCGTACGTCCAATCCCACGATTCACCCCGTTTCGGAATTAAAAGGTAATTCCGCAAAGAGAGATAGAATCGCAACGCACTCCGAGGTCAGGTAATTGTCAGTTCTAATATACCTTTGCTAATTAACGGTCTTGGTGTTTGCCCAAGCACTTCATGATCCTTCAATTCCAAATGTAATTGATTTAATTAACCCTCGGCATTTGTAATTGTCGAGGACCTGGCCATTCGCTTCGCAACGCGAAATTATTACACGCTATGAATAATAAAAAGGACTAATTAGACGAAATATCCTCTCCAAAAACTGGTTCATTAGTCCATTAGGATTCGGCTGATAATCAAACATTTTTAAATACAGCCTTCAAGCGGTAATTTTTATAATTCCTCATTTTCTCTCATGTTTTATTTCCTTCCGTTTTTTGTTAACCTTCTCGCCTACGTATCGTACAGGCTAGAACGGATAAGGAAAAAGATCTGAAATGACATATAATTGGATCAAAGAATGGAACTAGAAGAGTAATTTGAGTCGCCCGAAGGTAGGAGATGATTACGCAAAGGATCAGAAGAAGAAGAAAAAAGAAGAGTCCTCCAAGACACATTTGAATAATTACAGATGTTCCTCCGGTAGAGAGAGTCCTAGATCTAGGATGAAGGACACAGCTTCGTGAGGTAGATATTAGTGGCGACCTGGCATTCTCCTTAATCCGATTACTTCTTAATTTTTTTCTCCTATAGTTCAGTTTAATAAGTTTAAAAAAATATCTAACGGATCTATCAGAAAGTTCTGTCCGTTTTTAGAATAAAAAAAAATATGCAGACGCATGTTCTAAGTTTTTCGTTAAGTGTTGAGATTTTATCTTTTCCTGTTTTGAAAGTTTCATTAGAAATAGAAAAGGTTACGTTTAAAATGGAAAACGTTACATTTGAAATGGAAAATGTTTCAATTTAAAGTAGAAAATGTTTTAATTGAACTAAAAAAGGTTACAATTGACGTGGAAAAGGTTTTAATTCACTTATAGATGCTATATAAATAAAAGAAGAGAGATTTTAACTGACTTTTTGGTTAAAAATAAATAAATAATACTTTTTTATAACCTAAGCCCCAGATTAAAGGCTGAAGGTTTCTATAGCTAGACCAATCATAAAAACTTTGATTCACACCCAGACCGTCTTGCGGGACTTGTTTTTTTTTCATATTTTTTCCACCTCCTTTGCCATTTCTGACACACGAGGTGCGTGGGCTAGTGCGCTGGGCTTTGCGCATGCCACTGCTCCCAAAAATCCACAATTTTTTTTTTATTCTTTTATAAATTAATTATTATTGCAAACAAATGTTTACTGTGGTACAGCCCAGCGCACTTACTGATGGGGCTGCATCTTGTCCACTGCATCCGTTCAGTAGATCCTTCTGGTCCGCATCCGTCTGGGTGCCTCCTGCATCCCAGTTACCAGGCTGGTCCAGCCCTCCTGGTCTCGGTATGGATCAGCTTCCTCCTCTTCCGGTGGCTCGCCGATATAGGGCGGTCAAGCCCTTGGATAATTCTCTTCTTTCATCTAACGGAGGAAATCCAATTTGGCGAGGGCGAAAATCCCAGTCTTTCTCGACAGCCTGGCTCGGTGTCCTGGCCATGGCGGAGCAATCTACTACTATGTGTTCTGCTGTTTCAGGAACTCCGCAAGTGTGGCATCGGTGGTCGATGTTCTTCGCAAAACTCTCCAGCTTTCCCAGAAATCCTCCGTGTCCTGTTAGGATCTGTGAGACCCAATTGTCTGAGAGGACCCATTTAGCCTTCAATCTAGAAACAACGATAGGGAAGAATTTGACTTGGTTAGGTGATGTTTATTTGGACTAGGGTAACCAAAAAACGTGTATTTTTGTCAAATTTTGCACGATCGCAATACTTACAGAATATGCCGGGAGTGGTCGACTTTTATTTCTGTGCCGGTCCCACGAAATGAAAAATTGAACCCCTACGATGATAAAAATAGGTTCTGTATTCTGTGTTCTGTAAAAGAAAATGATGCTGTAACATCCCAGGCATACTGAAAATATGTAATTTAAGTTACATACGACTTTTTGATATTAAACTAGGCTGTTCGCCCACAAACTATTTATTTGGACTCGGGGAACCAAAAAACGTGAAATTCCGTAAAAGCACGAAGAAAAAATTTTGCACGATTACAATACTTGAACCGTATACAGCTGAGGGCGTTGAGACGTTGGTCTTTGTAGAATTAAAGTGCTGCGGCGTTGGTTCAAATGCGACCTGGGAGTGTTGACTCCGAACATGGTTAGATAGGATGGTAACTCTCTTGGAGATAACTATCAGGATTAATCAGATAGGAACTGTTAGCTTCCAGGTCCCTTGAAGTCTGGTTAAAAAGGGTTTCATTACCAATAATCTGAGTTTCCGATGCCTTTTATTTAGAAAGTGAAGACGTTATTTTTCACTTATGTGTGTTGGTGAAGAACTGTCCCCTCCAGCTCTCTCCACCTGAAGTACCATAATGCTCTGTGCTAGGACCCTTGCTCTTGGTCATCTTCAGTGCACCGATTGTATCATTAGAGCATGAGGAAGCAATGGTTTCAGCCTATGCGGATGACATTGGAGTATACGTCTCTAGCTGTCTAAAAGTCTAAAACTAACGCTATAGTCATGTATTTTATAAAAGGCAAAAAGAGCTGCTTGCTTCAGAGATTCGTTGTTAACGAACATGACCGGAAAATCTCCAACTCCATCCTCTACCTTGATGTGACTCTAGACCGTCTCCTTACTTTTTCCCATCATGCCAAGAAGAGACTCAAGCTAGCCCGCCACAAATCTTATAGACTGCACCCCTTGCTCACATTACCGCAACCCTCACTGCACCTAAAATTTCAAATCTATAAATCCATAATCCGACCAACTTTTCTCATTGGTGCCCCATTTATGAGAAATCTCTACAAAACCACACTGAACAGACTGCAGGGCTTCCAGGGATCTGTCCTCCGAAAGATCGTCCGAGGAACCACGCTCCAGAGGGCCAAGAACAGATCCGGGAATAGCTTCAACTCCCCACTGTGCCGCAGTATATAGACCGACGAAACATCAAATTATTTGATAGATTGAAGGCATGCTGCGACCCTTTGTTGTGAGAAGTCGCCCCTCCGCCAAGACCTGGGAGGTGGTAAAGCACGGTCCCCGTGGTCGATGTCCTAGACGAGGGAAGGGCTTTGGACTCTAACGTCTAAAGTCATTTTATTCACAATCTAACCAGGGGAACGGCCCCTTCCCGTTCCAATATTCAACTGGCATTCCACAACATCTCCTTAAAATACCACAAGGTAATCGAGATATTACAAACTACCAGGTATTTTTTTTTTCATTACCCCTATTTCTGAATTTCATTTATGTTTTTTAGCATGAATATATATTCTGGTCCTGCACTGTATCCTTCTTCTGTAGTGGCCTACATTTTAAGGAGTTTTTGACTTGTATTTTTGTTGTAGTGGGCGTTCTTCGAGGTACAGATATATCTACCTCCTATACGTATGCATTAAGTTACCTATTTCGTTAGGAGGGTACGAAGAAAAAAAATATTAATGATACATTTTTATAAACTAAACCATAATTTAAAGGACGATGGTTAGGCCAATCACAAAATTGGCACCACCAACGATAGTATGGTGTCAATTATGGTATAGTTCAGATATTCTCGATGTATTCTACTTGTATTTATGAACAGTTTTATATTAACTGAAAAACATAAATATTTTATGGATGATATTTCAACCAAAAGTTTGGGTAGAGAGATAGGATGAACGGGCAAGGTGGTCTTTGAAGGAGAAGTGAGAGATGTTGCTAATAGCCCACTTATTAATTCAATAAGTTGTCCCTGATGGAATTTAGCTGACACTTCAAACGTTCAAGCCAGACATTTTCCAGTCGACGGGGTCTTCAGCATCGTCAAACGACACCCCTTCATTCAATTTAGCTCATCCCCTCCGTGATGTGTCTGGTACAAGGACTGTATTCCGGGTCCTCCAGAGTGAGGGAAGAGTTCAGAATCAGAGAAGGAGAGTTCAATTCTTTTATCTCTACCTATTTTTAACGATTCAAATTTTGATAGGTTCTTTTAATAATTCTTCAGCAAATTCATTTTACTTTATCCGTTTTTGTTTTCCGAAAAATAAAACATTTATTTATGGAACAATTTTTAACTCTTTTACTTTTTTTGGTTAGATCTATGGAATTTAAAGTAAAATGTATATTGTAGTAAGATAGTCCGGGTGGCGATTAATAAATGATCTTATTCAATAATTTATTTTTATTTTATCAATGTTCACCATCCTTGAAGAATGGTGCCAAAATTAAAATTAATTCCTATAAATCCCACCAAATCACATTTACCCATTGTCGTAAACCAATGACCTCTTGCCCAACTGTATCCTTTAATAATACCCCACTCATTCCTGTCGAACAGATCCGTTACTTAGGACATCTCGACAAACGTCTGACATGGAATTCTGATACAAGACTGAAAAGACAAGGAACTTCTCGTCGATTTCGGCTATTACAACATTTAATCGATAAACAGTCTAAATTACCAATCCATTAAAAAAGGCTGATCTACATGACTATTATTAGGCCTATCTGGACAAACGGAGTTGAGCTTTGGGGCTTCACTAAAACATCGGATTTCTCCTGAATCCAATCCTTACAGTCCAAAATCCTTAACGCTCCTAACTTTGTCACAAATCAAGTCATTCATCATGAACTCAATGTCCCATATGTTGCCGATTTGGCCAAAACCAGATACCATTCCTTCCATGGAAAACTTCCCAACCACCCAAATACACTTGTTTCTAACCTGGCTTCTCCTTCATTACCTAATAATCCTCCTAGGCGTCTGAAACGAAGATGGCCTCGGAATCTTCTCCTCTAGAAATGTTATTGGAGTTCTATCAATGAGTAGATTCTCGACATGTTTGTATCATGTCACTATCTCAGCTACAGCAAATTTACTTGTTGTATATATGTTATACAGTTGTAAATAACAATAAATAAATGATTAAAAAAAAAAATGATCAATGTATTTATACAAACTTTTGTGTTTATTTCTCTATTCTTCATGTAATCTCTATGCAATATTCTATACATTTACTTTTTTCATATTATCCAATGTAGACCACAATAGTTCTATTCACCCATCTTCTCTCAGTCCTCTGGTGTTCCTCAAGGTAGTGTCCTCGGTCCCATCCTCTACACAGTCTATAAGCTGACCACGTAGTCTGAAGACAAATGTGTGCTCGCAGTTAATGATAACCCTTTGATTGCATCCCAAACTCTCCAATCCCATATCATAACTCTATTATATTATATACTAGAATTGTGCTAAAATTGAAGGATAAAAATAAATTCTATCAAATCACCTTTACCCTTCGTTGTAAACTTGCCGAATCCCCTACAGTGTAATTTAGTAATGTTGCTCTTACCCCTGTAATACAGATCCATTACAGTGGACTACAATTGGATAAGCGACTAACTTGGAATCATCACACAAGACTGAAAAAAAAAATAAAACCAGAGTTGACAAAATCCATCGTGATTTAGAGACTATTATTCGAACAAACATCTTTGGTGTTCCGCAAGTAGAAAAAAAAAAATTTGACTCCTTAAATTGACATATACTAAAGGTTGTCCTATATACTTGGGGTTACTTTATCTACTGGGATTCTCCGGTCCACGGTACAATTTAAAATATTTTTAAAAAAACAGATGTGATACTGTTGAAATGATATCCAATGCTTTATCTAAGTAAGGAGATATAGCTAAGATATAATTTCGTTAAAAAAACTTAATCAAAAAGATGTGGAAAAATAAAATTTCTTAAAGTTGGGACTGCTGTTTCCCCTGATATTATAAAAATCATATCGTTGAGCACTGACTTTTCAAATTTATCATTCATTTAAAAATTTACTTCAATGTCAAGTTTGCAATCAAAACTTTCAGATTACCTACTATTAAATTCTTAATCGTACTTCCCTACAAAACCGCGGGCTGTGGCTTCTGTAATATAAATGTCATAATGGTAGTTTTGGAACTAATTTCCCTTTTTTCTTATTAACGGATTTGAATCATTGAAACGGGGAATCGAATATTTAGGAGGCGGCTGAAGAGAGGAGGAAGATCGATGGACTGACTTATTAAGCAATAATTAGAGAGTGCAGATCGGGGATTGTAACCTAGCGTTAGCGTTGTCTATTTTGCGGGATATTGAATGATTGAAGAGGTCACATTATTCTCTTGTATTGATTCCGTAAGCGCTAGAGTTCATTGAGGGATCCTGAATTACTAAATATTTACTTTCTAAATATAGGCTTGATATAAAATAGAGCGTAAACTAAAAATATAAGGAATGAATCCCCTCTTAACCGGCCAACTCGGGACCGGGAACGAAGCGGCTCCTATTTTGGCCGGTTAATCCATGCTGTAGTTATTAACAAAAGAAGTATTCCTTCACATTCTTTTAATTTCAGTACACTTACAGACATATGAAATATACAGAATTGCGATTTTATTTTATTTATTATTATTTTTTTTTAATTGGTCTTTTCTGACTTGCAGGATGTTATCTACTAAGTATCACACTATGTGTTACCGCTTCAGTTCCGAGGTTGCAAAGACCAGTGCCTTAACTCCCTCAGCTACTGACGGTCTAAATTTCGAATTCCAGCTTTTGACGGAAATAAAGTTTTTTTAGGTTCTCTAAAAAGTCCATATAACCTGTACATAACTAAGTCCCGCTAAATGGTCTGCCTGTGGATACGCTAACTTAAAAACGTCGCACAAAACTTTAAATACATATTTAGAATATGTCTGGGATGTTACAGCACCTTTTATACTTTAAAAAAAAATAATAATAAAATTCCTTAAAACAGGAAGTTCCACTTAATAGAATCGATTTTACACTTTTTTAATGATTGTAAAAATAAATGGACATTAATAAATATAATGTATATTAAGGGAAAGTAATGCAACTGTACGAAATTTCAAATTTTGAGTTTTCGACGTTTTTAGTCCAAAACATGGTGTGTATCTGAACAGCTAACTCAGAAACAAAAGTCGTACGAAATTGAAATTAGTTATTTAATTTAGTCTCTAAATTTAATTCAGTATATCATTGTACATTTAAATGGTCATAAAATCATCTAGGTCTAATCCTTATTAAAACAATCTAACAGGATTTAAATGACAAACTTTCCTCCAAAGTCCCTTTAATTTTACTTATTTCAAATTAATAATTAATTCACGTTTTGAGAAATACTAGACAGTAGCAAAATACAAAATTTGATAAATTATTAAAGGAAAAATGGAAGTAGGAGTTTGAATTGAAAAAACTAAGACTGACCTCTCCTTTTCAATTGCATTTTTTTTTTTTTTGTAAATTCTTTTGGAGGAACTCAGTTAAACTGTTCTATTCGCCAAGAACGCCTTAGGTGTTAGTGCCTCGATTGTGTATAATGATCACCAGTAACTATTTTCTCTGTCTCCGATATGTAGTAGCTTTACAACTGAAATGGTTTCAAACTACAAGAGCTTAAATGTTATCTGTACAGATTCATTGTCAGTTCTACTCGGTTAAAAAAATATTTTCTCAACAAACCCACTAACTCAATAGATCAATTATTCATCAAAGTCCCCCAACAGAAACAGGTATATCTGTGTACTTCAGTTGGGTCCCTGGCCACTGCAGAATACCCGGTTACGACCAGGTTGATCGGGCTGTTCAAAATAATACAATAGGTAAATATGTTGTATGTTTCATATACACCTGAAAATCTGGGAAGGAACCACCCATTGGTGGTACTTCAAACATTAATTTAATTTAGAAGGTCCCGTGGCCATCTTCTTTTCAGACGCCTCGGAGGATTATCAGAGATTGTTAAGGATGAAATATTAAGAATTAATGGGTTAGGATGGTTAAGAAGTTTGAAATGAAAAGACGCTTATCTGTTTTGGTCAAATCTGCAACGAATGGGATGTTAAAGTCTTTGTGAATGAGTTTATTTGTAACGTTATAAGGAGCATCAAGGATTTTACGTAGCATTTTGGATTTTAACGATTGGATGCGGGAAGAATTTGATGGTTTGGTGGAGCCCCAGAGCTCAATTCCATATGTCCAAATTGGTCTGATTATCGTAGTGTATACTATTTTTTATATTATAGTGAATGGGAAGTTTAGAGCGTTTGTCAAGTAAGTGTTGTAGCAATCGGAATCTACGAGCAGTTTCTAGTCGTTTCAGTGTTGTGTGTGGATTCCAAGTAAGTCTCTTGTCAAGATGGAGTTCTAGGTATCGAATCTGTTAGACAGGCGTTAGTGGAGTATTTATAAAGGATACTGTAGGACAAGAGGGCAGAGGTTTACGACGGAGAGTAAAGGTGATCTGATGGGATTTGTCAGGTTGGGATTTGATTCTCCAGTTTTTACACCATTCTTCAATAGATGTTGTAAATAAATCTAGAAATATTATTTTTGTAAGGAAAGTATTTTTGTCGGGAAACTTTTTACCCCTGATGAAGTCCTACAAACTGGGGCGAAACTTCGGACATTAAATAGTTAAAAACTATTTGTTCTTTTTTGACCACAACCCTGACCATCTTCATATATTAAAAAAAAAACTTCTGTTTAAAAAAGTGCCTTATATGTATTCTCCTCAAAATACAATATAAAGTAACAGTACAGATATAATTACCCTATTCTATACGAAATTATAGAGTTGGAAATTTCTGCATAGTTGACATTGCTGTCACGTCAGCAGATGTCATTGTTTATACGATGGAAGTAACTATGACACCTGCCTCTACCCCGTCTGTCATCGTCACATCGGAGCCTAGTTTTTAAATCAACTATGAACATTGTGATAGTTGTTAGAAAAAAATGTTCACTGGACAAAAGAACTAGGAAAGCCGGAAAGGGACCTTCGGTACCTGTAGGTTATGAATGCATTGTGCCAGTGTGGGAATCTACCTGTTCTTCTTTCCAGCCATGTTTGTGGTTTCCCTTCCCTAAAAACCTCTCGTTCAAAGGTTAACCATTCAATAATTGAGATGAGTGACTATGCAATTCTTGTATTTAAGTTTAAGCCAGTATTTCATATTAAATAAATATTACGGTGATACATAGATCTGACTAAATACATACATATTTCTTCTTGGCCAATCTCTGTAATAAATTTTATATTAGTAATTAAAGTAATTGTTACATGCACTAAAACCCATCAAAATACGGTTATTTTATTCAATTTTGTTATTTTCATATTATTCATTTTATCAATAATCAGATCAATTATAAGTAACCAACGTTTTTCTTGTTTAATATTATTTTGATTCCTTAGGGTTATTTATGATCTTTAGTTTAACATGCTAAAGCGTGTTAAATGGGAAACCTTGAGTTAAATGAAGAAATATTTCCTTCTTATACCATGTTAAAACGATATAACATGTAACATGTCTGAGAGTCTGTTACTAGGTCTGTTAAATGGAGAATGACGTCACGAAACAGACCAGCTGAGCTCGTCACCGTTTTATTTGTTGTTGTGTTAGAGTAGTTGCTCGTATTTTGTGCTTTTATTGTGTAGTACTATTGTTTTGGATGTTTTTAAAACTAATAAAACTTTGAACGACTATAATAATAATAATACAATGACCGTGGTCAATTAGCTATTCTTGATTCTGTTCCCCACTAGTAACAAGATCAGGAAGGCACTACGCAGCCAAACTTTTACATAAATTTCACTTTTCTCTTAATTTAGGCATGTTATAGTAAATTACTTTAATCAAAACTTAATAGTAAACAATAACATGGAGTTTTGGAAGGAAAGGTTATTTGTAAGACAACTTCAGAAAATCCGCTGAGAGCTCTTATACAGTCAACCTTTAACATGACTTGAAATTCGGCTGCTCACAAATCTATACTTAAAATATTTTACATTTAACACATCTTGAATACCCCTCTTTATTGACCGCCACCCGAACTTGATATACCGCAATAGAGGGTTACTTTGTACCCAATATTTATACTTTCTTTTTTATATTTGAACCTATCAAGAGAAGTCAGAAAAGTATGAACATTATACACATACTCCCTTTGAGTATATATAGATGTAGGAAAAACCTTTTAAATTTCGCCGGGTTGATTTCTATGAATTTATTATTTGTATAAGAGAAGTTATCCAGAAATATCTAATCCCACATCAGAACCCAGGAAGAATGGTGCAAAAATTTGAGAATTGAAATAAATTCCAATAAATCACAACTACCCCTTGTTATTGTCATATTCAATTGAGATCAATCATATTTTTTTTAAATTATGAGAGATAGCTGATCGTGGATGACTTATACGAAGAGAAGATGGTTGGGGGTGCGGTTAAAATAAGACAAAAATAAGTTATAAATTATTTAATCGTGCCAACGTTTCGGCTAGAATTTCTAGCCTTCATCAGGGCTAAGAACAGAATAACAGAACAATCAATGAATATAGAAATTAAAAAAGAATATATAATATAAACAGAATGACATAAAGTAAATAATTTTACAGAATGGAATTAATAAAATAAAGTGATGAGAGAAAATAAAATGCATACATAGGTAATTGAATAAGTATGTAAAATAATATAATTAAGGAAATACAATAAAAATGATATTATATAATGCAAAGCAATATGAATATACTAGTTTTTAATAATTTAAAAATTAAAATTATGGAATGAGAAATAAAATTGAGAGAAGTAAAGTTTAACAAAAGAAATGAATAGAAAACATTTTTTTTTTAAAACAACAGTAATAGTATAAGGTGAACATAACTAATAACGTGGGTAAGGAAAATTGAGAAATGAAGGGGGTAAAGTAAAGATAGGGAAAAAAAAGATTCGTTTTATTCTCTTTTTTATTTTCCACTTTTCTCATCACTTTATTTTATAAATTCCATTCTATAAAATTATTTACTTTATGTCATTCTGTTTATATTTTATTTTTATTTTCTATATTCATTGGTTATTATTTTGTTATGTTCTTAGATCTGATGAAGGCTAGAAATTCTTTTTTTTAAAATTAAGATTTATTTATTGATAGATATTACAATATGCCACACAGTTGTGGGCAATAGGTAATAGTGATGAATGAATCTGATACATACTAAAATAAAAAAATAAAAAATAAATAAATAAAAAAAATAAATAAAAATAATAATAAAAACTCTCTTAAAATATATACAAACAAAAGAATAGACAAGATAGACATAATCAAACTATCTGTATGAAAAATAACATAACATAATGATAAAATAATATATACAATATTTATACAATCGACCTGAGGATCCCTGAGCCCACTCGATCCCCCACGTGTGAGGGGTAGAGCAGAGCCCAAGAGATCCCAGCGCATCCCTCTCGCCTGGTAATGAGCCAGTGAAGGCTGAGGAAGTGCGCTAAAGCCGCAAACACTCATCTTGAGTGGAGAAGGCTAAAAATTCTAGATTAAATAAGTTACATCAACTTGTTTGTGTCTTATTTTGACCGCACCCCCATCCATCTTCTCCTATAATTATTTTTTTTGGGAACATAGTCCAGGTGGGGGACAATAAAGGTATCAAAATATTAAAAGAAAACTATTAATTAGTAACCAAAGTTTTTCTTTTACTATTTTGATACATTTATTGATCACCACCCGGACTATATTCTTTCAATCTACTGCATATGGTTAACTATCTTCTTCCAATAATGTTTTATTTCTTATATTCCTAGTGTGTTAAATTGATGTGATATCTCTTATTCCTCAGTACAACTTTTCTCAATATTACGCTCTATATATTGTATGTTATCAGAAAATGACTGGATTGAATTTTCCTGTTCGAATTTTTCTAATTTTCATTTTTTCTTATTTAGTTAATATTATTTTTTTAGAAAAAAAAAATACTTCTTTAAAAAAAAAAACTCTGTATTAAGCCCTATCAGACTATTTCAATGAGGATAAGATTTATCTGATACCAAAGGAAACATAATTCACAATAATGTAACGTGTTTAACTGAAATTTTCTGACCCATTTTCAAGAAAATTAAAAAAAACTAAGAAATCCATTCTATGGAGTGGCCCTTTTGTTTGTTCGATAAAGTTGATTTTATAAAAAATAAAAGGCATATACTAACCTTAAATATGCAATTTCAGTTTCGCCTGACTTTTTATCCTTGAGCTAGCCTGTTCACATAGAAGGGGTATTCATGATCTTTGATTTAGCATGTTAAAGCTTTTGTTGAAATATATGAAATATTTCCTTCTTTTACCATTTTACAACGATATAACACGGTTGAGAGTCTGTTACTAGGTCTGTTAAATGGAGAATGACGTCACACAATAGACCAGCTGAGCTCGTCACCGTTTTGTTTGTTGTTGTGCTAGGTTACTTGCTCGTAGTGTGTATTGATTGTATTAGTATTGTTTCGAATGTTTTTAAAACTAATTAAACAATGGATGACAATAATAACAGTGTAATGATAGTTGTCATGTAGTTTGATTCTCTTCCTCACAAGTTAGAAGATCAACATAACATTCAGCAGCCAAACTTTTACACAACTTCTACTTTTCACTCAATTTAGGCATGTTGTAATACATTATTTTAATCAAAACTTACAATTAAACAACAACATAAAGTTTTGGAAGGAAAGGTTATAAAACAATGTACTAAGAAAATCCACTAGGAGCTTTATGCATTTTATGCATAACATGACTTTAAAAGAGCTGCTCACAATTCTTATAACATTTAACATGGTAAAATATTTTACATTTAATACAACATGATATACAGTCCCACAGACCATTTTGTGAGACTTGATATTTCGACACAGGGGATCTCAAAATGTGTATTTACGCGGTGATCTCAAAATGTGTAATATAGTATTATACGTAAATGAAAGTAAAAAAGAAATTTAATGGATTGAGAAGCAAAATATTCCCTGAAAACAATTTTAGGGCATTACCAATCTTTATTGGTTCCATATAAATGTAAGCTAGCTGATATAGCAGAAACCACTACTTCATAATCACTTAACTTAATTCCTTGGATTGGAAAAAGCAGTCATACTTCGTAAAATATTTTGAGTTCACAGCGTTTCTTGAAAGTATTACAACAAAGTTGTGCTGCCACTTGGCCAAACTTCATTGGGTTGCTATAGCTACGTATATATATATAAAAAATATGACTTTTTTTTTTGTTTCATCGCTTTGGTTCTTTTAACTTTTTATTCTTTTTCATGATTTTTTTTTTCTTTCTATACTTTATTATTTTTTTTTTGTTAATTCCTCTTTTTTTCTTTTTCTATTGTTTCCTTTTTTTTTTTTTTCATAATTTCTCTTTCTACCCAATGTGACTTTCCTCTTTCTCCTCCCCTCTTATTATTCTCCTCTTTAACATTAATAAAACACAACTAAAATACAAAATATAACTAATATTCATTTTACATAAATAGAATATAAACTCATTGGAGAAAATGGTTGGGGGCTGCGGTCAGCAAAGAAAAACATAAATAAACTACAATTACAAATACAAATTTATGCCGATGTTTCGACCTGAATTTCAGGTCTTCATCAGGTAGACAAGCGGGGAATGTTGGCTAAAACTAAAATTTGTAGCCTACTAAACTAGCAGTTTCTCCAATCACTAATCTACGGTCAGCTATCTACACCTCATTAAAAATATAAACATGTAATGTATATGTCATATAATTGATAATAGTAGTGATAAATAGATATATAAATATATATAAAAAAACAAAACAAATAGACATAAAAAAAAACTTGGAAACGACGTTTTAAAAGAACCTTGATAGTGTAATGATGTTTGTTCTGCTCTTCTTGGCTAAATCCGAGGAACAATTCCTTAAACACCAAAGAGCCTGACCACCCAGTTAACGGAAGGGTGTAAAGGCAGATCTACATGTTGGCCAAGCCTTGGCGAACTCAGGCATGTGCGATCATGTGGATGGGTTCCTTGGCTTAGCTGGTACGAGTTGGCCTAGGCTCGCAGCCGATCTGTCGAAAGTCAGTTTTTGGACACAGATCAAAGGGAGAGTGCTTGTGTAGCATCTCTACCAGTGTTCTTTATTTAGTAGCAACTAAGAGCTGTTACTAGGTTGAAGATGTTTGTTTTTACTTGTTATAATAAGTTTTATATTTAATTTCATTTAATACCCTTTCATTTTCCTTTTTTTTTTTGTAATGAAAATAATATAATCCCAATGCAATGGCTGAAACCACTTGTACATCCGCCATGCTTGCCTCTCTGAAAAACACTGACATGTGGATGGTCCGCTCGGACGATTCCTTAGTTTATCGAGCATTTGTACGAGCTTCCGATGCGTGGCGAGTGAACTTGTAAATCCACCTTAACGTAGATCCACGCACACATAACATCTATTAAAAAATGGTGTAAAATAAATCAAAATAAATCCTGACAAATCCCACCAGATCACCTTTACTCTCCGTCGTAAACCTCTGGCCTCCTGTCCTACAGTATCCTTTCTAGATACACCACTAACGCCTGTTGAACAGATTCGATACTTAGGACTCCATCTTGACAAGAGACATACTTGGAATCCACACACAAGACTGAAACGACAAGAAACTGCTCGTAGATTCCGATTGCTACAACACTTACTTGACAAACGCTCTAAACTTCCCATTCACTACAAAAAATTAGTATACACTACAATAATCAGACCAATTTGGACATATGGAATTGAGCTCTGGGGCTCCACCAAACCATCCAATTCTTCCCGCATCCAATCGTTACAATCCAAAATCCTACGTAAAATCCTTGATGCTCCTTATTACGTCACAAATAAACTCATTCACAAAGACCTTAACATCCCATTCGTTGGAGATTTGACCCAAAACAGATAGATATGCGTCTTTTCATTCCAAACTCCTTAACCATCCTAACCCAATACTTCTTAATCTTTCATCCTTAACAATCCCTGATAATCCTCCGAGGCGTCTGAAAAGAAGATGGCCACGGGACCTTCTAATTTAAATTAATGTTTGAAGTACCACCAACGGGTGGTTCCTTCCCAAGATTTTCAAGTGTATATGAAACATACTACATATTTACTCATTGTATTATTTTGTACAGTTGTAAATTACAATAAATAAATAATTTAAAAAAAAAAAAAAAAAAAAAAACGTAGGTCCACCTTAACCTCCTTACACATTTTTAGCTTACTAAGTACGACAGACTGACGGTGTTTTTTTTTTCTTCTCGAACTGAATGATTTCATTTTATTACTACATTTTGATTATATGACCTGCATTATGAACATTGACCTATTTTTATATCGATAACAATAAAGGCAGTACATCCCCTGAATGTTCACTCGGCCGTCAGACCGGGATACATATCCACAGATACACGAGATACCAACAAGGATACACTTCCAACAGGAATCTGCAGAGGAAGCTTTTGAGGCCACAGCTGATAATAAATCTACGGAAGAGGGGGCTATGAAAAAGTACTCCCATGTAGCTCCTGTTATAAAATATTTATATATCCAAGGCAGCTCCCTACATCGCTTGCTTCCGGCAATTCCAGCCGATCTTTTAGGATTTAGGCAGCCGTGGAAGTGGTATATATCGATAATTATATGTTTTCATAGATGAAAATAATGTATTCTTTATTAGTCGGCTAACCATTCTCGGTTATTTTAGGTTTCATGATCTCCTTTCAGAAAATTTTAGAAATATAAATAAAAATCAAACAGGGTTAGTAAATTTCGAAGCTAAATCCTAAAATAGCCAAAAGTACTGTGGTATAATTCTGCATTGAAAACGTCCAACACTAAAAGCTGGATCTAGATGTTTGCTACTAACTGAGAATACTGAATAACTACAAAGACTTTATAAAGAAGGAAATTAACAAACCATAGTTTGATTCGACTTCTTATAAGTATACATACATGAGGTAAGAAACACTTTATTTTTATTGTCGAACTTTTTTACTTCCATATTAGGAATGTTTGTTCTTGATTTCTCTGGTTTGGATCTCGTGGAACAATACCAGATAGAACAAGGAGTTTCTTAGACGGCCTAGGTGTCAGCATCGGGGATATTGCGATCTTAGCAGAAAATATTATTTTCACCTGCATGGGAATTAGCTCGGAGATTATTCAATGTTTTATTTATTTATTTTAATATTTGGACCTTTCGATTTGTGTGTTTTAACTTATTTATTCATTAATTTTTTTTATTTTATTAGTACTATTATTTATTTATTTTTTTAAAACTTATTTATCCATTCAAGTGTTTCTTGTAACCGGCTTTTTATTATATTTTCCTTTGAATCTATGTGTTAGTCTTGTTCTCGTAGAATGTATTTATTTGTTTGTGTTTTGGTAAACTGATCTACTCCTGTGACTATTATTAATGGTCTGATCTCACATTGCCGTCTAATAATGAATTTGTTTAGCGGGTCACTGGAGTGGATCTAGAAGGGAGAATTCGGGAGAGTGAATTTGTTGATCGGGTGAATTAAAAATTGGGAACAGAAAAGGGAAAGAAAAGAAGGAATGAATTTTTGTATTTGGTGTATAGATTGAAATTGATTTTAAAAGGAATCTGTAGGGGAAAAAAAACTGTTTTCTTTCTATTTTATTATACCATGTAATTATATGTAATTTATATATGTCCGATTACGGATTGATTAGTATGCTGTGTATGTAGCAACCTGATGTATTTGGGCAGCATAGATGAATAAAGTATTTCTCTCTCTTTACATACATGAGATAAGAAACACCTTATTTTTATTGTCGAAATGTTTTACTTCCATATTACGAATGTTGGTTCTTGATTATATCTATATGTATATATTTTTTTTTTTTTATTAAAACAAAAATATAATTATAATATTTCAGATTCATTATCTCAGAGTCAATTTTAGAGAGTTTTTGCATAAAATGTTTTCTTACGATTGTTGCAGTTTATTAGATTCTCAAATATCAATTTTACCAATTTTATACTTTCATGTACCTATATATGGAATATATATTAAAGGAAGGATTGTGATCGTGCAAAATTTCGAATTCGTGTTTTCCATAGAAATTCAAGTTTTAAGATCCGCTGGTTCCAAATTAAACTGTTGTGTTCTTGGCAGGGATAACATTAATATTCATTATTCCTATCTCGAGGAACCCTAATAATAGTGATAACTTCAACACGAGCCAAACAACTTATAAAAACTTAGTCAGCAGTAAGTGGAAGTTCTATGATAGTCAGATTTTTGAGTTATCGAATCGTTGGGCTTATCTGTTCCCCATCTAAGTCATTGTTAATATATGTGACTGAAGAGAATATTCGAAAACCGAATATCTTATTTTTTTATAAAACCGTAAAAAAAAAGACCCAACATACAATTACAAAGCCAATAATGTACATTGGATATCATCCTTAAATACTTCTAGCGGTATTTTCCCTCATATCCTATGTGGGAATAATCCTCCGACATACTTCGGATTCCTACAAACCAAATCTCTTCAGTTTGAGATTTTACGTCCTTCTTGGGTAATAAAAAATTTTACTCACGAATGCATAATTCATTTTCGCTGTACTATAAAGAGACTGGAAGGATTCCGACAGCGTACCTCATAATCTGACAAGGACGTCTTTAGGAGGTGTGCCATCCTCTTGATGTCACCATCCTAGGACCCATTACCGAGGAGTCCTTCCTTCTCCTGAGCCAAGGACACGTCGGCTAAGTGCGTTTCACCGGCTTGGAGTATTTGCATCCAAATCTCCGTTTGGAAGCCACCTGTTGAGTGCCGGTACACGGTAACTTCATTATGCCTGGACTCCCTCCTATGTTGGGATGTTCGACTTCTATTGTGCAAGCCGGGCCGCACTTCTATTCTTGCCGCCTATCTTGAAATACCGCAATAGAGAGTTGTTTACTTTGTACCCAATATTGGACTTTTTTTTATATTCTGCATTTTTAACCTACATGAGTCTTATTATACATATGCTAAAATAAAATTATACATATATTTCCTTTGAGTATAAATGTAGGAAAATGGTTGTTTTCGATGAATTAATTATTTTTTCAATGGATTTCCCATCAAAAGTATCCAAAAATATCTTATCCCACATCGATCAATCCGAATCCCTCAATCCTCAATACTTTGCCACAATTAAAGTTTTGCTTCAGGACCTTAAAGTTCCATATGTTGCTGATTTGGACCGAACCAGATATATATCCTTCCAAGACAAACTACCTAATCAACCAAAACCACTTGCTTATAACCTTGTTTCTTCTTCATTGCCTGATAATCCTCTTTGGCGTCTGACAAGGAAGTGGCCTCGAGACATTCTTTCAGTTTAGTCCTATAGTACTCTAGGAATGTAATTGAAACAATAACATCACATTTACTAGATGTATATTTTGTACCATATTAAAAAATGAATATTACCACCAGATTAACAGTAAACAGTACAATAAAAATAAAAACATAAATAATTAATTTCATAATTTCAAATACATGGGTTAACCTGGGGGGAGGAGGAATAATAGTAGTAAGTTATAATACAGTTTAAAATTGGTTAAGTAGTAAATATTAATTTCATAATTTCAAATTGAATATACATTTTTTCTAGAAATAATATATTAATAATATATATTAGCTATTTAATAATAACACCAACTACAAATGATCCATTTTACTCTCAACAATTTATTTAGATCCTACAACGTCTCGGCCATTTTCAAAGAGACGACCTCAATTATTGGCATCAGAATTCATCTAAAAAATGAAAAATTATTCTTTAATTTTTTTCCCTCTTTTACAGAACAGATCAACTATACTGTTTAGTCCCACCTCCTACTCATTTTCTTTTAAAACACACAGTTCTCAGATACCGGTGTTTCTTTCACTTCAATCTTCCAAAATCGGTATTACCCAAAATATTTAATAGTGAGTGTATACGCCTATTTCTTCCCTGAGATGAGTTTATATTTTACATAGGATGTTTATATTTGTATAAGTATATTATTTTAAGATTTTTTTTTATTTCCTTGATTGAATTCATGCCTGGAGTTTAACTTTAGTAAATAAAATTTTAAAGATAGTTCAATGATTATTTATTTATTTTTTTTAAAAGGAAGATGTCCAGAAGGAAATTCCTCAGCACCCAGATGAATCAGAAATATATTATGAAAATAAATTAGTATTTTTTGTGTGTTATTTTTAGTTACAGTACGTATTCATAAAAGCATGCAAAAATTATGAATTATTTTTGTGCAACATGTCCTTTACTGTGGGGAACCAAAGGTTACGAGATCGAGTCCCCGGCCCTATCCGGGATTTTTCAAGCAATTATACAATACTCACACATAACCTCCCCCGCGCATTTCTGAGGCCCGTTGGCCAATGGGTGGGTCACTCACAAAAATAGGCGTGGGAGTGACGAACCCACTCTATGAAAACCTCGTCATGAGACGCGCGATGTATTTCCTATGTACATCGCGCTAGGCTTTGCACTTCTATGGTCAGTCGCTCCGATAATAATAATAATAACGTATCCTTTTATACTTGCATTTTTGTCCAGTGGTTCCGATGCAAAAATAAGCATCACTACAAAATACAGGGCTCCTGATGAGTGATCATTTTCAAATTTGTTAATTTTTGACATCACCCAACTTAAAATAAAAAAAAAATTTAAACACTAATATTTTTACACTTGAGCGGAAATGGTTTAAAGAATTACTAAAGGGAAATTTTTTCCCCTGTGTATCTGAGGTTTAAACAAACACAATTTTGATATAATCCACACATTAACATTCCAAAAAGACGTAATCTAGATGATTGATTTATAATATATGGTAAAACTGTCGCAAATAAATACCTTTCGTATTATTTATATGTTCCACAAATGGAACCTGTTATAAAATATTACGTCACGGCAATAATATGTCCCGTTATCCCTTAGAGAAATTCCCTAATTATAGGCCTCTTATCACGGTGCCTAATCCGAAACGGACATTATTAAAAATTATTCTAATGTTTAGAAAGATGTTATCTCTGTTGGCACTCATATTTTAACCGTTGCCATTGCCTCTTGTATTGGCTGCGACCAATTCCAAACATCGTTATATAGTCAAAGCGTCATGATATCCTTCTTTTTTGGTTAAACAATTCTTAAAAGTTTTCTTATTATTGCTATGTATTTGTCTAATAAGTTGGTGAGCGTTAAAGTTCTTATTTACGTTTCTTAGTTGTCAGGACAACTTCATACCCATGTTAACAAATTGGCTACAAAACTTTTAAATAAAAAGGATATTATTTTTAATATGTAATTTTTATAATAATTAATTGTTAATTTAATAGTAATTATCATACAGTGTTTTTCTCACTAATTTCAGTAGTATATATTTATCATTTCCTATATATATCTATATATTGTGCGAATTTAATAATAAAGGTGGTTACGAAAAAAAAAAAATGTATGAAAATTCACTGGTGTTAGCCCTAAAGCTGCTGTTAGTTCCATACTACTTCAATTTGACCCTCCAATTAAAACCTTATAATGTCACTCGACGATCCAAGGGAGATGACGCAATATTCATATTGTATTTCATGTTTTATGTATGTACGCACTAATAATATTTTTTTTAGTAACTGTACGAAAAAACAAACAAACAAAAATTGTGCAAAAAAGCACGTAATTGTTTGCTAATAAAAGATATAGACTAAGAAAAAACCACAAATTCAGAAAATTAATGATAATAATAGAGTGCTAATTAAGGATTTCAACCATAGCATATCAAATTAAATTTAAAAAGGTGTTGTATTTATACTTTTTCATCTCGAATGCTATTTTTGAGTTTGTAAAATTGAAATCCGTTATAAGTATTCCAAATAAAATCTTGGGCAATACAAAACTGCTCAAAAACTTTCGAAGTCTCACTCTAAACTATTTTCCCTTTTTTTTTTCGATTCTTGCTCGCTTCCAAACGAACCGAATAAAGAAAACAATATTAAAATGTTTATACTACAGTATACTTTAATAATGTGCCTCTTACCCCTGTAGGACAGATTCGTTATCTTGGACTACATCTTGACAAACGACTAACCTGGAATCCTCACACAAGACTGAAAAGACAGGAAACTGCACGCAGATTCCGACTATTAAAGCACTTACTAGACAAACGGTCTAAACTTCCAACTCATTACAAAAGACTGATCTACAATGACAATAATAAGGCCCATCTGGACATATGGAGTTGAGCTTTGGGGCTCCACCAAACCATCGAATTCCTCTCGTATCCAATCTTTACAATCCAAAATCCTTCGTAAAATCCTCAATGCTCCTTATTTTGTTACTAATAAAACCATCCGTAAAGACCTAAATGTACCTTATGTAACCGATCTAGCTCGAACCCGATATTATTCCTTCTATAATAAACTCCCTAACCACCCAAACCCACTCGTTTCTAACCTTGCTTCCTCTTCCATTCCTGGCAATCCTCCGAGGCGCCTGAAAAGAAAATGGTCTCGTGACCTTATATTGTAAACTGTTTTTAGAGTTCTACTACTGGGTAGTTTATCTACATCCTGTATCATATCATTATGTCATTATGATCAAATTTACTGGTTGTATTTTTTTATACAGTTGTAAATATCAATAAATAAAATTTTTAAAAAAATGTTTTATATATGTATGCACTAATAATATTTTTTTAGGAAGTATACGAAAAAACAAACAAAAAAAAAACATTGTGCAAAGAAGTACGTAATTGTTTGCCAATAAAAAAAAATAGACTAATAAAAAACCACAAATTTAGAAAATTAATGGTATATGATAGAGTGTTGATTAAGAATATCAACCATAGCATATCAAATTTAATCTAAGAAGGTGTTGTATTTATAGTTTTGCATCTCGAATGCTATTTTTGAGTTTATAAAATTGAAATCCGTTATAAGCATTCCAAATAAAATCATGACCAATTCAAAACTGCTCGAAAAATGTCGAGATCTCACTCTAAGCTATTTTCCCTTTTTTTTTTCGATTCTTGCTCGCTTCCAAACGAACCGAATAAAGAAAACAATATTAAAATGTGTATGCTCCGGGTGCGGTCAAATTAACTCAAATAGTTGGTATACTGGTTGAGTTATTTTGGTTGATTATCTTTCATCACTATTTTATATGCAGTCAACTGAATCTTCCGAAATAATATTAGAATCTAAGTTATAGGTAATTTGCTCATATTTACTTTCGGTCACCATATACATGAAATATATAATAAAGAAAAGTATTGCGATCGCTCAACATTTTGAATTCGAAATTTAAACAGGTTCCCTGAGTGGAAATAAACAAGTCTCGTAAAAGGGTCTGCATGTGTGTGTGAATATGCATGTGCTAGTGTGTGTGTTTATGTGGTCAGTCTACCTCAAAAACGAAATGTTGCATGAAACTGAATTTATGTATTGAAGACGGGTTATACCTCAGGCGTGACAGCAACCTTTTGTCAAAATCCAAGTGCCACTTTATTTAAGCGATTTTACAATTTTTTTAGAATTTTCTTAAAAACGGCTCAAATGACTTTGATTAAGCTCAGTAAATTAATATGAAATAATTGGCATTAATTATCAGATCGCACTAATCCACATGCAAATAGTCTGGCATGGTTCAAATGTATATTCAATTTTTTTTTTTTATTTACACTAAAGTAATTGTGAATGCTCCTTGATAAATTGCAAAGAGCCAATTACATCGGGAATTACAAATAGAGAAACTAGTATTCATGATGATGTATTAAATGTAAAACGTTTACCATGTTAAATGTTATAAGTATAGGATTGTGAGTAACATAATTTGAAGTCATGTTAAATGCATAAGAGCTTCTAGCGGATTTTTTGAGTAACTTGTTTTATAATCTTTCCTTCCAAAACTTCATGTTATTGTTTACTACTAAGTTTTCACTAAAGTAATTTATTACATTAAATTGAGTGAAAAGTAAAAGTTTGGTTGCTCAATGTATAGTTGGTCTTCAAACTTGTGAGGAAGAGAATCAAGATGAGCTAATTGACATCTCTCATTACATTATTATTATTATTATTATCATCCATTGCTTTATTATTATAAAAACATCCAAAACAATAATAACACAAACTACGAGCAACTAACCTAATACAACAAATAAAACGGTGACAAGTTCAGCTGGTCTGTTGCGTGACGTCATCTCCAATTAACAGACCTAGTAACAGACTCTCAACCATGTTACTTGTTAGGTTAACAAAAGTTTTTCCATTTAAACGCTTTAACATGTTAAACTAAATATTATGAATACCCCTAATAGAGGATTAAATTAAAAAAAGGTTCATGAAGTTCCTCTACCTGTTATCGACAGAAGGGGCAGTGAACTACAATTTGGGAAACCCAACCACAGCCCGAA
Source organism: Halyomorpha halys (assembly GCF_000696795.3). NCBI lineage: Eukaryota > Metazoa > Arthropoda > Insecta > Hemiptera > Pentatomidae > Halyomorpha > Halyomorpha halys. The sequence continues at coordinate 935,935 of NW_027108625.1, read as the reverse complement.
GACTGAAGTCAGGCTGCAGCAGAATATCCTATTATAAATTCTATATACATCAGTTCTGTTATTGTCACTATAAAATCTTATTTTATCTTAATTTCTTTTTTTTCTCTCCTCATCTTTTACTTAAATTAACTTTTTTTCCCATTAGAAATCAATTATTTATTTTTTTAAATCCGTTAATGAAAAAAAAAACATATTTAATTTTCTTATATCATTTGTCAAGAATTATTATTTTAATTTATCTACTTTTAATTTTTTTTTAATTTATAACATTGTATATAGTTTATGATATTTTAATTATGTCATGGGTCTCTTTTGTATGACATAATAAATTATGTAAAAAGAAACTAATTAACCATCTCTCAAATTTAAGTTATATTTAACTATTTGATACCCAATATAAATGTATAATAACAATGATGTATAGTGTTCAATTGAATTCTGCAATTCAAATTTAGAATTCTACTCCATCAAAGCTTAAATTGCCGCAGGACATTGTGAAGGACCATTTTGATTTACTTTAGAAGTTTTTTTTTAATATTCTTTGATTAGAGTGGCTAGTTTCTCTACCCGCCTGTATCACTCCATTTTAACTGAGATTAAATTTACTAAATGTATTACAATGTACACTTGTAAATAGTAATAAATAAATAAAAAAATATTCTTCGAATTTCTTTACCTATAATTATCCTGAGTTAGAGGACAATATCCTTTCTGTTTCAATAATTACTTATTACTACTGAATATTTCACGATCGTAAATTTAGAAACTACCAATTACAATTAGTAACAGAACCCTCCCCCCCTCCCCGAAACGATTTTTAAAGAACAACAACCCTTAGGATCCGTGTAATTATGAATAATTCTTCGCATATCGATTACTTTAGCAATTAAAGGAGCCTATAGCAATTAATGACAGACTAATTGCGTTGGTACACTGTAGCCGTCTTTCATTAGAGCTTATTGGGAATTTGTGCATGAATTTTACATCGGAAGAGGGTTGTCATTACGGGGTCGGTGATAGTCTCGAATACAAACGCTGGTTTCCTTTTTAATAGTTCATTTCAAGGATAGGTCGTTCTAGATTAGACTATAATTGTATTTTGTAAGTCAATATTGGAAAGCCTAAATAGATAACAAAGAAACGTCCACAACTGTGTGGCAGATTAATAAATGAAAAATATTAAAAAAATAAATCATTTTCTGTAGATCAGAGCATGAGCTTTAATGTGAATTTTTTTTCGGGTAAATTATTATCAAAATCACCATAACCAGTGAAGGTAAGAAAAAGCAAGTGGTTTTAAAAACTGGAATACCTAAAAACGAAGTTTAAAATCCTAACAACCTATAAAAATATGGCGATTTATTTTATTTGCAAGCATAAAAGTTAGTCCTTTTATTAATGTAAGAAAAGTCTTTCTCTTCACCATCTAGGGAATACTTCAGAAGTCAGAACATCATACCTGAGCTTGGCGTTAGATCTCTGAAAGATCAGTAGTCAGTGAATTTATTTTGAAAAATCTATATCTCAATATTATTTGACGTACAGGTGTCTATTAGCACTCAAATTAAAGCCAGTTTAATGGGCTATAAAGTATTATATGACGTTTATTTTCGTAGGAATAGTAATTTTCATGAAATTTGCTAAAATAAATTGATTTATAGTTGTTTGGACAAATTTTCATTTGCCAAATTTATATTCATGACTGAATATCATAAGAACTACTACTCCTACGAAGATAAGTGTCATAAACTACTTTATTTTAAGTTAAATTTCCTTTATTTTGAGTGTTGGCTGACATATGTGCGTCTTATTGGTCTAGAGATATATTTTTTTTTCAAAAATCCAACATTTTATACGAACAACTAGAAATATACTTGAAGAAGTTTGTCGGGGGGTGCGGTCAGCAAAGAACAACATAAATAAACAAAACTATATTTATTTATTTTATGCCGACGTTTCGACCTGAGTTTCAGGTCTTCATCAGGGGTTGTGGCGTGTAAAGGGGTAATTTTTAATTATTTTTAATGTAAGGTAATTTTTAATTATTTTTAATGTAAATATTAAAAATAACTGACTGAACTAGAAATATACATTTTATGAGTTTATTTTGTCAAATATTATAGAAAATACTACTCCTACTAAGATAAACATTATTAATATTCTATAGTAAATTTATCTAGCTTTAATTCGAGTACTGGCAGACATCTCTACGTCCAATGGTTTCTGAAATAATGTTTTTCATTAATCAAACCTATTGTCCGAACAACTATAAATCAATTTATTTTAGCGAATATCAATAAAACTACTATTCCTACGGTAAAGGTCATTAACTACTTTATATTACATTAAACTAGCTTTAATTTGAGGGCTAATAGACATCTGTACGTCACATAGTTCCTGAGATATTGATTCCTCAAAATAAATTAATTAACTACAGATATTTCAGTACATTTTTATGAAATGTTGCTTTTTAAAAGGCTATATCTCGATTGGAATGTATTGGAAACTCTTGGACGTAAATAGCTCTATTATGGCTAATATTTCAGCAAATTTACTCTTCCTTAATTAATGATTCGTTAGGTTTTTTAGTGTTGTTGGTAGTTTTTAAGATATAGAAAATTGATTTATTTTAATGTTTTGAAAAAGCATCCAATTTCACTCCTCCTACCTATACTAGGTGGACTTGCAATTTTAGCTAGTAATCATACATAGTTTCAATTGAAGTAATAAAAAATTGGGGTGAAATAACTACATTTTTCCTCACCAGCTCTTGTACTAAATAGTTAACCATTTCTCCATTGTATCTAAGTAGGCATCCAAATTGCATGTCGATTGTTGTTAATTATTACCTTAATTTAAATTCTATTTACCAAAACGTGATTTGATATGAAATCAAATCATATCATTATTTGCAGAGTTTCTTATAAATAATTCTGATAATGAATAAGTTTGTAAAATCATTTAAACTATACATTTGCATTTGTCCTTTACAGAATTTTTCCCAAAGGATTTATCATTTTATAGATTACTTTAGTGATATGTACCATCCTCTAGTTATGGATTGAATAAATTTACAATTTATGAAATGTTTTTATGCATTTTTTATGAAATGTTGCTTTTTAAAAATCAAGAGTCTTATCTTGAGAACTATTTAACGTAAATAGCTCTATTAAGGCTCATATTTTAGAAAATTTACTATTCTTTAAATGATGCTATATTAGATTTTTTAGTGTTGTTGATAATTTTAAAAATGTTGAGCTCCAAAAGAAAAAAAATATTTTTTTAAGCGTTTTGAAACAGCCGTTTTTTATTCCCCCTACCCATACTTGGCAGACTCATCAGTTTTGTCTAGTAATCATACATAGTTCTCATTAAAGTAATCAAAAATTGGGGTGAGATAACCTTTTTTTCTTCCCAGCTCTTGTACTATTAGGAAATGTCAGGAGAAATCACCGACATGAATTCTTTTCAAAATTAGATTAGCTTAATAAGTAATAACTAATAATAGTGTTATTAGGTGATGGAGTAATTAGCCACCGAGATTGCCGTGAACAGAAAGTCATCAAATATATAGCTCGAAGCTCGAAAGACAGCTCATACACTACGCAACTGCAGTTATTGTTACACATAATGAGCTAACGGTTATAGGCTATAACTGCATAATAATAATTATTGAAACAATGAAACATTTCAACGAATGCTATAAAACGATTCCATGCTATAATGATTAATATTTACATTTCTTTTGGCATGAATTAGTTTGTTTTTTAATACTTTCTGTTACGAACTGCAATTAAAATCAGAGAAAAAAGTCCAGGTGACATATAGATTGTATAAATTATTCAAATGAACTTAAATGTTGATAAAATAGACTTAAAAAATCATTTTTTAAAATAAACAGACAAATAGAATTAATGATCAGTGGGACCAGCAATATTCTTTCGTATATATCGGCCCTTTAGCCATGTGAATTATTACAGCTATAAAAAAAGAGCTATTAATTATCAATAATTCCCATGATATAATTTTTTAAAAAACAATATTTCATAAAAAATATCATGAAAAATCAGTAGTTTGTTAAATTATATTGAGAAATCTACATCTCAGAAATCAGTAGATGTAAAGATATTTATTGGCGCTCAAATTAAAGCTAGTTTTCTGTAAGATTGCTGATTGACCGTGTGTATTAATAAATGGAATTTGGTCCGGATGCGGTCAAATTAAACTCAAATAGTAATATTTTGTACTATTTTTATTTGACCCAGCGTTTCGCCCCACGTTGCAGGGCTTCGTCAGGGCTAAAAAAGATACAAACACTTAACATAAGTAAAAAAAAGAGAAAGAGGTAAAATTACAAGGGCATACAACGAAGCGTAAAGAATTTGAATAAGAAAAATTAAAGGTTATAAACAATAAATGAAAACAGTTAAAGTAACAAGGAGAAAGAAGAAATATTAGAGAAAGTACAAATTAAGAGATGAAAAGGGATGAGAATAAAATCTAGAAAAAAGGGAAGAATTTCTTGATTTTATTCTTATCCCTTTTCATCTCTTTATTTATACTTTCTTTAATATTTCTTCCCTTTATCTGTTTACTTTTACGGTTTTCATTAATTGTTTATAACCTTTAATTTTTTTATTTAATTTTTTTACATTTCACTGACACCCTTGTAATTTTTCCTCTTACTTTTTTTTACTTATGCTAAGTGTTTGCATAATTTTTAGCCCTGACGTAGGGCATCAACGTGTCAAATGTCACGAACTATTTTTTTTATTTATTTAAGTGTTTCGACTATTCGGGCCATTTACACTTGATTTACAAATTCGATTACAATTGGCGTGTTCATACAGTTGAAATACAAATACAGTTGAAATTACAATGTGAGAAATTTACATACATACATGAAATACAAATACAGTTGATCTGTTTTAATAGCGCAATAAACTAGCATTAATTTTAGTGCTAATAAACATCTGTACCTTCAATGATTTCTAAGATATAGATTTTCCAAAATTAACATTAATAAAAAAATAACTATTGATTCTTCATGGTATTTTTAATAAAAAAAATCAGCTATTTCATCCCAATATTTTATTATTTTAATGAAAACTGTGTATAATTACTAGACAAAATTGATGAATATCATTTGAAATGTAAATTTTGGCGAATATCATGAAAACTACTACTGCTAGGTAAATAGGCTCATATTTTAACAAATTTACTCTTCTTTAAATGATGTTCTATTAGATTTTTTAGTGTTGTTGAATATATTAAAGATATTGATCTCGGAAAAAAAATTTTTTTAACGTTTTAAAACAACTGTCCTTTTTTATTCCCCCAACCTATACTTGGCAGACTTATGAATTTTGACTAGAATTTACACATAGTTTTCATTAAACTAATCAAAAATTGGGGTTATATAACTGCCTTTTTTCTTCTCTGGGGCTCGACCGGTTTGGTTCAGGTAGCATTCAGTATTACAATGATCTGGCTACTCAATTAAAAGACCATATATGACAGGAATATGAGAAAATAAAATTGAGTTTTGGCTTGTTAAGTCAAAGAACCCACTATATAGTGTAACGATGTAGTTTTTTGTTATTGACTGAACTTCAGAAATCTTTTTTTTTATTTTCAAAAATTTGATTGCCTTTCACAATTGATCTGTGTAAAATTTTAAAATGAAATAAATTTTAATAATTCCAATGCTACAACGTGCCCTTATTCTAAAAGTTAAAAAAAAAAAAACCTTTACACATACTCAAACAAACAAATATATTTGGTAAGATATAAATAAATTAAATAAACGTTTTGTATTTTTCTCTATTGTTCGTTCCACCCTTACAGCTCAAGCAACACATGGCAACCAACCCCGCAGAGACACCATCCGTCTTCCGAGTCATTTCGAAAAAAAATCAGCCGTGACCTCAGCGCGCATTGGCCGTGTGACATTAAATACTGCCATTAGCCTGACATAACACATAGCTGTGGCAGGTGGCGTCGCAAAAGACTGGTCACAGAAGACTGGTCTCGAATCGTGGCCGCGCTGATGTCTCATTCCTCTTTATAATGCCCCCCCCCCCCGCGAGTCAGCTGTCATATAGGTCGTGCCTAATAGCCACTGATACCATGATATATGTAGCTCCTGTACTGGGTCCGATTCTCGCCGGATAATGTGACTGGCACGGTTTTTAGCGTGCTTCTACTGTCTTGTGTACATCTGCCCTGCATTGCCAATATATCCTGAATATTACTTGACGGATTGCATTTTATAAACGGTAACAATACATTCTATAAGATTAGTCACTAACTATGTGAATAATTCATGTCAAAAATATGACGGTCATGCAAATTGACGTATTGAAATTTGCATGATACTGTCAAAAACTTTAATAATTTTTTTCTCTTACATTAAAATAAAAATTATAATCGTTAAAATGTATCGAATGATTTCAAAATAGAGGCTGTTGTGTCTCGTTCACCAGTATACATATAAATGATATATGTTTTATTAATTTAATCATTTGGATTAAGACTTAGATTTTATCAATAACAAAATAAATATATCAATAAAAAATCCTAAAATCTTCATCGTATACCCATGAAGGGTCTGGGGTTCAGTGTTCTTTGTGAAGAAGAACTGTTTCATGAACTTCGGTTCTACAAGAAGGTGATTAGTTAAAATTCACGCTCAACAGCCAGATTTTTCGCCAAATTATGGGTCTTATTTACTAAGCTACCCCACTCCTAATAAACTCCTAATGTTTTCAAAACTCAAATAGTAAAAGAACGATTGAGCGATAATAAACACCACCATGTTCGATCAGCTTCTTCCACAAACGAACGAATGTTGGTAGAATATTTTTCATTTCAAATAAACATGGTTGATTCTTTTAAAAATTGCAAAATATGTGTAATATTAAGATATTTTTTAGAGAATTTTTTCAGCATGTCTTCCTTTGTCTTTAAACAAGTCTTTATTTCCTTGTCTGTTTTTATTAAGTTTGTGATTCCTATCAAATTGACCTTGTATTATATTAATCGAAAAAACAAAGTTGATTGAAACATATATATATAGTTTTTACTTCTGATAATATTCTCTATTTTGTCATAATTAAATAATTTGAAGTACTACTTCTTAAAACTAGATTATAATTTAAGAAAGGAATAGAAATTTTATGGTTCATTATAACAGAAAATGGAAATCCGATACTGTTTTTTTTTTTTTACTGTTATAACTTTCAACATACTATAAAAAATATCAATATTACTATGCTATTGAAACAGTAATGTTAGCCACGTGATATCACATATGTTTAGTGACATCAAAAAGGAATTCTGGTTGGCATTGTCCTTCACAATATTTTATTATTACTGACTGACACAATAATTTCCATTTTCGTTTTTTCTAAATAACTCAGAAATGTATAGCCTATCCTCTAACAAAAAAATAGAAATAATTAAAGTAAAACTTAATTAAATTCAATAAATAATCGTAATACCCATAAAATGAGGCTCTTCATCAAATACTTATATTTTGTTGTTAATAATCGTAACGATAGTGGAAAGGATGGGGAAAGGATGATGAAAAGCTAATACGTAACTATTTTAATTTTAAAAATAAGGCAAGATAAACAGATAATTATAACAATTAAAGACTAAGTTAAGGCTAAGACTAATTAAGTCAGTCTTATGGATGAATTTAATGACTCTTTCTATCACGGATTCGTTTATTTGTTTATTTTTTTTTTTTAATGATTGTAAACGATTCATAAATGCGTCGTTTATTCACCTATAAGGTGATTTTTAACTTTGAAATTAAAATAAATTTGAAAATTTGTTTCTTGGACTGAAAAGTAGCTAATTATAGTTATATTCATCATAATTTTAAAAGAAGACATCTTTATCAGTTACATAACTAAAATAATTTTAAATACAGGTTAATTGAAAGTTTTCCTGTTCACCTTTGATTAGTTGGGTGGCTATTTAACCCACCATGTGACAGGTGGGTCTGTCAGACCCAGTAACATTTGTTTACTTGTATATCATAAAGTATAATACATTATGCCTTTATTACCATATTTATTTACATAGAAATAAAGTATGCAGTTTAAAAAATTAATTTTTTTAGCACCCCCATATTTTGTTTTTATGATGCTAATTTAAAAAAAAAAAAAGTTGAAATGGATGATAATTAGAAGCTGAAATAATTATATATTATTTGATTAATAATTTATTTATTTAAAATAGGATTATAAATAATTTAATTTAATTTAATATTCATTGAGTTAGCCAATATTTCACGCACGTAACGTATTCAAATGTTTGTCTAATAGAATTTGCCCCCTCAGCTTTGTGGGAATACTAATTCAATGTTTACTGGAAAAAATAAACTAATGAAATAAAAAAAATAAAAACACAACTGTAAAGGGAGCCCCTGTTAATTCGAAAAATTATATTGCGGAATTAATTCAGCCCTACAAAAGAGAATATCTTGTCCTTTTGTAAAGCTCTCTTGTGGGGACATTACTTTCCAGTAGCGGTATAATTAGGCTAAATGGAACAGCTGACCCTTCACTACAGCCCTTAATTTGTACTCTACAATATTGGATTACGTATGCTAATTACCATATCTTTTTGAGACCAAATAATAATATTTTCATAAATTAAAATAAACCTATGATATCATATTCTGTAATTTAAATCATATTTAATCTGTAAATCATATTTAATTTATTCTGTAAGCAGAGGGCTGCTTACAAAATAAATTAGGTTTCTAGTAATTTGATATATTTTTATGGAAGAATTTATACATGTATTTTGAGGACATTAATATTTTTATTTATTTATTTAATGTGATTTACAACTGTACAAATAATAAATACAATAAGTAAATATGTAGTATGTTTCATATACTCTTGAAAATCTTGGGAAGGAACCACCCATTGGTGGTACTTCAAACATTAATTTAGGTATAGAAGGTCCCGTAGCCATCTTCTTTTCAGACGCCTCGGAGGATTATCAGGGATTGTTAAGGATGAAAGATTAAGAATTAATGGGTTAGGATGGTTAAGGAGTTTGGAATGAAAAGACGCATATCTGGGTCAAATCTGCAACGAATGGGATGTTTAGGTCTTTGTGAATGAGTTTATTTGTGACGTAATGAGGAGCATCATGGATTTTACGTAGGATTTTGGATTGTAACGATTGGATGCGGGAAGAATTTGATAGTTTGGTGGAGCCCCAGAGCTCAATTCCATATGTCCAAATTGGTCTGATTATTGTACTGTATACTAGTTTTTTGTAGTGAATGGGAAGTTTAGAGCGTTTGTCAAGTAAGTGTTGTAGCAATTGGAATCTACGAGCAGTTTCTTGTCGTTTCAGTCTTGTGTGTGGATTCCAAGTAAGTCTCTTGTCAAGATGGAGGAGGACATTAATATAAAAAACTCTTCATTGGTAACCAACGTTTCATTCTACTTTGCAGGGCATCATCAGGGCTAAAAGAGGACAATATACGACCATTGTGAAATATGGTAAAACAATTAGAATATAAATAAAACGAGTGTAAAAATTTAGTAAAAAAAAACACACACAGAGTAAGTTAAGAAAATATAACATGGCCACAGAATAATAAAAGAAATAGAAATTAGAAAATACCTATAAATATATTGGTCAATAAACAAAAAGAATTTTTAAGTTAACATTAATCATGTATGGACTGTTAGAGGCCGGCTGACCTGTCTGTATACGCTCATCTGCGATTCTTGAATCATGGGTGCTCCGAAACTCCCCTTGAAGTTCTAAGTTAAAAAACAATATTTAATAAAGGAAAAGTAACCACATTAGATGGAAATTATAAATCATTAATAGAACAAAATATATGAAATACCTCCATAGAAGATAAAATGAAATAATGAGAAATAAATTAAATAAAGAAAAACATTGAAGAATTAATTGGAAACAGAGCTCTTGTAAAATAAAGCATTATTAAATAAAACGTTACGTTAATTATATTATTTCAATTTCTTGAGACAACGTAATTATTTATTAAATAAATCAAAAATTTGTATCCTTTTTAGTCTCAACACTTTTTATTTGTCACCAGTCCAACGTTTCGGCCATTTTAGCTATCCTCAAGGAAATCTTCAATTATAATCTCTACCTCACATTAATTTAAAGTTACTTTTGCAGGCTATTCTGCCAAGGTCATTTCCTTTATTATAAGTTAAAAACCTATTTTTTAAAATTTAAATTCATAAATATTTAACTCTTCTTATACAAGATTATCCACACCAAATTCACTACCATATTCTATAATTTGTATACTATCATATGGTAGTGAATTTGGTGTGGATAATCTTGTATAAGAAGAGTTAAATATTTATGAATTTAAATTTTTAAAAATAGGCTTTTAACTTATAATAAAGGAAATGACCAGGGCAGAATAAATAATGTTCTTTTAGATTTTCTAGTGTTGGTGGTAGTTTTTAAGATATCTTTTAAGATAAGAATGAAAAATTAATGATTTTTTAAGGTTTTGAAACAGCCGATTTTTTTTATTCCCCCTACTTATACTTGGCAGGCTCATCAGTTTTGACTAGTAATTATACATAGTTTTCATTAAAGTAAGCCAAAATTGAGGTGAGATGACTGGCTTTTTTTCTACCCGGTTCTTGTACTATGAGTGTAGATTGATTTGTAGACAAATTAGCAAGTGGGTAGACTTGATGAATATACTGAAAAAGATGGCAAACAGATGTAGAGATAATAAACATGGAAATGGCATTGAACTGTTGGTAGATAAACAAAACAATCTCCCAACAATCCAAAGAGGTTGTAAGTGCAATAGGTAGCAATGATCTCTTCTTACAATAACGTGTTTAAAGTACAACACTAATTCAGATTTGATTTTATACATGATTTAAAGATAGTAAAGTTTGAAAAAAATTATAAAATAAAATACAAGGAAAAAGAGGTGAAACTTAGTTAGGAATTTAATTAATAAAAATTAAACGGATTAAGGAGAAATCTCAAGTGACCTTAACGATACATGAATAGAAAGCTAATTAACGATCAGTACACTAATGAGTGATATAATTGCAAATGTAAAACTGTAGTAATGAATAGTAGAACGATACTACTTATTGTTAATACTTAGTAGAAGTAATTATCATAACAAAGAGTGGTGAATTAAATGTGGCATAAGCATGGTGCGATAACAGATAAGAGGAGTGGAGAACAAATAAATATTTTGGAGGATGCCTAGATTTGGTGATGCATTCTATATATTATGTTGTAAAATAAGTTCGTGACGTTTTTACTGGTGATTTCAATAAAAACTTCAGATTCTTGTAAATATGTTTAATCAATTATATAAGACCCATTTTGATTTATCACATGTTGCTATCAATCAGGTAATTTTTTAATTCCGTCCTCCCAGAACTTAACTAACCTCTCAGATTTTAGCGCAATGAACTCCTCTATGTTCTATTTGTAGTCTTCGAGCGAATTGAAGTGTTTCCCGTTAAGAGAGTTTTAAGGGCTCGAAATAAGTGAAAATCTATTGGGGCAATGTCTGGTGAATAGGGTGGGTGGGAGATCATATTCCAGCCAAACTCCAATAATTTCTGCCGGGTCTGCAAAGACGTGAGGACGGGCGTTATCGTGATGGAAAACTATACCTTTGCGATCACGAGATATAAATGATTTGAGACACTGCATGAGATATGTTAAGCGTTTCTGCGATATCTCGTGTCATAGAGAGAGGGTTATCTATGACCAATGCTTGAATCTGGTCATCATCAACAGATGAAGGACGACCAAGAAGAAAGAAACAAAGAACCCTGCTCTTTCTCCTAATGCATCATCTCCATGTTAACCGCCTGTGCAGTGGATTTTCTTTTTCTGAAATAAAAAGTATAAAATTCATTAAATGACGAAAATGATTTTTTTTCTCTTGCATTTTGAAAAACCAAAATACCAATTAAAGATAAGGAATCTCAGTTGATACTGATTCTTAAAAGCACATTAACTAATCCTTTTTTTAGAATATATAAACATTATTGACCAAGTAAACATGATTTACATACCCAATAGTATGTATGTATGTATAGCATATATATGCTATTTTGTATTACCGTGTCTCGTCTCTGTTCGGCTGTTGAAGTATAATATCATATACAATGTGGTGTTCATAGTTGGCAGGAGATTGATGTAAGGAGAAGTTCGGTGATACGGTCAGCAAAGGTATAGAAATAAACCAAACATATTTATTTGTGTTGAAGTTTCCATCTTAATTTCAGGTCATCCATCATTAGGGCTGAAAAAACAAAATGAGATAACAACCTTAATGCAGAGAAACATTCAAATAAAATTATACTAAACAAACTTAGAAATATACATAATAATAAATTAAGTAGATAGTGGTTGATTGATATCATTAGAAGTATATAAAATAAATGATTAAAAAAAAATTAAAACATATAGATTAGAAATAAGTATTATGGAAAGGTGTGGAAGAAAATTGAAATAATGATTAATAGAATTAACAAAATAAGACATGAAAGTGTTGTCTAAAAAGAATGAAAAAAATATTTAAATTAATGAAATGTATGAAAGAAAACGATATATATGGTACAATGGGTAAGGAAGAAAACGAAATATATGTTACAATGGATAAATGATAATTTGTTTATTTATTTGTGTTTCGACCACTAGGACCATTTACACTGAGTTTACAAAGTTAGTAGATTACAATTGACATATTCACAAAGTTACAAAGTGAGAAAGTTATATATAATTACAAAGTGAGAAAGTTAGAAATTAACAATTACAATTACAATTACAAGTTACAAATGTATAATTACAATTACAATTAAAATTACATATTTGCAATTACAATTTACATTTTACAAAGTTGCAATTAGATTTGACGTAGTTAGTAAATTAGTATATTAAATTTTCCATCCACTTATCCTTGCCAGACAGTTAGACTATATGTGATCATAGATATTAATGATTTTTAGAAAGTGAAAAAGATTTGTTATTGTTATGGGATCTTCTCTCAACATCTCCTGTAAATCTGAAGAGAACTGATGTGGTTCGTGAGCAATACATTCAGTGAGAATATGCCTAACGGTGCGATCGTTTCCGCAGTAGCGACACGTCGGTGCATTTTCTTTTTTTCATGAGATGACCATGGGTGAGTCGAGTATGGCCTATCCGAATACGGGTTAATACAACATCTTCTCTCTGTAGCAGATTCAAGTTTTTGGTTGGACGTTTCTAATCATCCATCTAGCCATCAAATTTCAAAAAGTTGCATATTGATGATGTTACGACAAGATAAATAATAATATTGATGAATAAAAAAAAAAAAGTAATGATCTACAATAAATATAGGATGTCCGGAACAGTGAATAAAAAAGGAACAAGCGAGGAAAGATATGGAGAATTAATATGAAATGCTGTGACACTTATATCTGTAAAACTTTTACTACTGTTTTAACGAATAAAGCGTTGTTTAGTGTGAGTAAAATGAAATATTTAATGCATTTGCTTTCTCTTGGCCCCTTAATGAAATATCTACTTATACTTAATCGGGATGTGACAGATGTGACAGGAAATATCTGAGCAGTGAACAATAGATTCAGTCACTTCCAGAAACCGCGATCTATTTGGGACACCATGTGGGTACAACATTGATGGACTATCAATTAGTTGTGAATCAGAGGTCCTCCCGTGATGGATTGCGATCTCTTGTTAGATATCTGGTTCGATATTAGGATGTCGGTCAGGTGTGTCGAAGGAAATGACAATCCTAGTGATGTACTTGGTGGAGTCAGAAACATTAAGTGGATTGACGTTATATTACTTGAAATCCTCTATAATTAAAGAAAAACACAGTCACTCGTTTAAATAAATAAATTTTTTTATCCGTTTTAGTCTCAAAACATTTTTATTTATTTATATGTTTAACGTTTTGGCCGATTCGTCCATCCTCAAGGACAATCTATTACAAATATGATCTTCAACTATTCCAAACAAAAGAAAATATTATTTATAAATATATTTCCTTATAATCCGCTCCTACCTCACTGATAGAACCTTTAAAGTAAATCATAACCTAGCCTACTCATCTCTCTTTTCTCAGTCCGCCGGTGTTCCTCAAGGTAGATATAAGGTATTAATGCATCACAAACACTACAGGCACACATAACATCTATTGAAGAATGGTGTAAAAACTGGAGAATCAAATAAATCCTGACAAATCCCACCAGATCACCCTTACTCTCCGTCGTAAACCTCTACCCTCCTGTCCTACAGTATACTTTCTAAATACACCACTAATGCCTGTTGAACAGATTCGATACTTAGGACTCCATCTTGACAAGAGACTTACTTGGAATCCACACACAAGACTGAAACGACAAGAAACTGCTCGTAGATTCCGATTGCTACAACACTTACTTGACAAACGCTCTAAACTTCCTATTCACTACAAAAAACTAGTATACAGTACAATAATCAGACCAATTTGGACATATGGAATTGAGCTCTGGGGCTCCACCAAACTATCAAATTCTTCCCGCATCCAATCGTTACAATCCAAAATCCTACGTAAAATCCATGATGCTCCTCATTACGTCACAAATAAACTCATTCACAAAGACCTAAACATCCCATTCGTTGCAGATTTGACCCAGATATGCGTCTTTTCATTCCAAACTCCTTAACCATCCTAACCCATTAATTCTTAATCTTTCATCCTTAACAATCCCTAATAATCCTCCGAGGCGCCTGAAAAGAAGATGGCCACGGGACCTTCTAATTTAAATTAATGTTTGAAGTACCACCAATGGGTAGTTCCTTCCCAAGATTTTCAAGTGTATATGACACATACTATATATTTACCTATTGTATTATTTCGTTCAGTTGTAAATTACATTGAATAAATAATTAAAAAATTATTTATAAATTATCATACCTTAATACAATTTTAGAACCAAATAATTTATAAAAAAACTTCATGCAAGCTATTCTGTCCTGGTCATTTATATCAGTCCATAAATTACACAATGAGACATAAAAACATTAGGGAATAATATAACTTGTTAATTACAAAAGCATTCTTCGAGGGCTGTGATGTGGGATTGGAGAGTTTGGGATGCAATTAAAGGGTTACTATTAACACGGAACACACATGTGTCATTGGCATACCTGGTTGGGATTGATTGGGATGTCTGTATAGGCGAGGATTGAACCGAGGATACTACTTGAGGAACATCAGCGGTCTGTATATTTAAATGTTTAATTTAAACAAAATACAATAATTTATATCAAACTCTCAATCGTGACCATTTAATCTATATACATTCTCAAAGATATCAATAGAGAAGTATTGTCGGGTCATAAAGTAAAAACAAATCGACAAAATTCGTGTTAGTAACCAATGGCAACCATGGCACTGTTGCATTTGAATAAGTTTTGGCCCATTCATAATTCGTGCGCTATTTCAAAAACAGTCTGTGGATTCGAAACACAGTACTCTGGATATTGTTGTTCGTGTAGAAATATATAAAATCAAATTTTAACCGTCTCAGTTCGCCGACTTACCTCTATTAGAGTTTGGAAACCTCCCACATTTTTTAATACCTTTCACTAAAGTTTCAGTATGAGTTTAAGAGTTCGTCACTTCTCTATGAGATTATATTTTATTTGATACATCTTTCATCAAAATCCATCGCCCTATAGATATCTATCGTACGATTACATATGTATAATCTCTCAAAGAAGCCTTGTTTTTTTTTTTGTTATCAGTATTGATTATTCGTAATCTCTTAATTTTTTAAATATATCTATTACTGATTAGAAATCGGACGTCTCATGGGGTCATCTGGTTATCTGAATTCACTATCTCGCTAATTAACTGTGAAATGTTTTTTTTATATTTATACTGTCTTAGGAAAGATATGAAATAAAGAAGAAAATTGAACGATGTGAATATTTTTCAATAATCTTGATAAAAAACATTAAATTCGGATAGAGATCAGGAAAAAAGAAAAGAAATAGTTTTAACTATTTATTAAGAAACAACATTTAGACTCATTAGAGGTCTTCATCAGGACCAAGCGACAATATTCAGAGTCACTAAACGTAATATAATTAGAAAAAGTGAAATGTGAATAAAACTAATATAATGCTGATGGTACAAAAAGCTGTCATCGAAAAAATCAGAAATTGTAAGAAAGTTAAACATAGAAATCAGTAATAAATAATAAAATGAACTGATAAATTGATAATCCTAAGAAGTTATAATATTATGGAGACCTGTAATTTATTAATTAATATGTATTAATTGTATAATACTATATCTGTATAAACTTATCACTTCATAGATCATTGCAAGAGATTGGATTTTTGTACAATCAAACCCAAAAAAACGTGCAGTAAAGACCTAAATCTTGCAATCACCAAATGCATTTTCTAATTTATAGTATAATATTAAGACATGGAAGTTTGCGGCTTCAGCGCACTTGCTCAACCTCCACTGACTACCAGTGATGCGCTGGGATCTTTTGAGCTCTGCTCTACCCCTAACACGTGGAGGATAGAGGGGGCTCAGGTTGATTCTGTAAATATTGTATATTGGAGTGTAAATGTGACTAGAGACTATATTATTTTATCATTATGTTATTTCATTTATTTATTTTTCATACAGATAGTTTGATTATGTTCATTTTGTTTATTCTTCTGTTTGTATATATTTTAAGAGAGCTTTTTTTTTTTATTCATTTATTTAATTTATTTTATTTTATTTTAGTATGTATGAGATCATTCATCACTATTACCACTGTGTGGCAGATTGTAATATCTATCAATAAATAAAAATTATTAGTATAAAAAAAAATACATGGAAAGCTTACCTAACTTTTTTAGATATTAATTTAGTTCAAATCTAATAATCTTACTTATCTAGTAATAATTATTTTATAATTGAATATTAAAACAAAAAATATATATAATTAACATTCAAGAAAAAAATATATATGTATAAATATATTTAAAATATAAATAAGTCTTTAAAATTATATTTATTAGAAGAAATATGCTTTAATATATCTGCTAGATATATTGAAAGTTCCTATGTTGGGAAATTTCGTAATTCAACTGCATTTTTCGTAACTGCGTTACGCCCAGTTAGACCTGGTCTAACTGGGTTTCCTCCTTTCTGGTTTTTTATTAATAGATATAATTTGAGTGATGTCGGTGAATTTGTTATTAGTCTTCAGTATCTTTTGTTGTCAACGTACTTTTGCTGTTTTAATTGTAATGTTACATTTGTGCAATACAAAGGAAAAAAAACTTTAAGCAAAATTGAAAAAATTAAAATATTGTAGAAAAATATCAGAATCGACCTATCAATAAAAATCGGTACACAATTAAACATCACTAAATATAAACAGATCAAATACAAAATAGAAATAACAGACGGACTACTTGCAAGAAAAATACGGTTGATGGAAAAACCAAAACAAACCTACCTCCATTTCAAAACCTTTTCCGTTCTGGCACAAACCTGGAGTTTGCTAGATCACAATGTAGAACCTACTCTAATAAACAATTGCTAGTAATGTGTTTACTAAACAACGTTTTAATTTCTGGATTTTGTCTTTAGGAAGTCTTGTAAGTCAATTCATAAAAAATTTTTGAGGTTAATAAACTTCCAATTGAATGTAATTTATTTTAAATTATTATATTATAGTACAACGTTTCGGGACTACTGTTCCGTATTCATGTACTCTAAACCTACAACAACAATAATCCGCCATAATAATAATCTTCATCCATATGTATTATAATTCATACAATTATATTTACCTCATAATTTGAATTTCGTATAGGAAATCAAGTCACATCTTTACACTATTCTCACTTTTCTACCATTACTTATTTGTGCATTCTTCACTTCTCCTTAGCACAACCACTACTCTATATTTCTTGCTACCTCTTTGGACCTTATCTCATAAGTACCAGTAACCAAACAGCACACTGGACGTGACATAACATGATGATTTAAAATAAATTACATACAATTGGAATTTATTAACCCAAAAATTTATGAACGTTTTAATTATAATAACTGTTAATAATAAATTAGTATATACTTGTAGTTTTATTGTAATAAGTTGAAATAATAATGATTGAAAAAAAATATGTATATATAAAAGGGAATA
>NW_027108625.1:915510-916273 GCF_000696795.3 Halyomorpha halys | reverse complement strand
AATTCTACAATGTTCTCTCTTATTTTGTGTATGAAGTTCTGTCTATAAATTAAAACAATAATTATTATACCTACCTGGCATAGGCTACAATTTTATAAGCACCTGGCAAAACCCCCGGCTCGGTGTATGGAGTGACCTAGAAAGCGGTAGTTGGAAAAGTGCCAAAAAGCGAAGCAGTTACAGCAAAAAGACCAGCTGGCTCAGGAAGATACCCGACTTTTTCTCACTTCAGAGAGGATATGCTCGTGATGATCTATGTCTAGAGTATTAGTGTCAGATTGGAGTATACTTCAGGGAATATATTGCAGCCTCTAAGATAGCACTTACAGTTGTCATTGCTCAGGGTGTTTTGAATAGCATTTATTATAAAAATAGCTAGTTGATTTGTATAAATATTTAAAATAGACCAGCATTATATTCCCATAAATGAGAATTACGAATATAAATATTGTTCCTGTCAAGATGACAACAGTTTAAAAAAATACAAAGATGTAAATAGATACATTTTCACATATTTTGCATCATTTTTAACCACATCATAGTTTATTTTTATACCATGTTATCTTATTATCTTACTCTGTTACCAAATTTTAATTTTTTGAATCTTTTTTAACTCTAATAATTATTTTATTTTATTAATACTATTTTTTTTTTTGTTTTTTTTTAAACTTATTTATCCATTCAAGTGTGTCCTGTAACCGGTTTTTTTATTATATTTTCCTTTTAATCTATGTGTTAGTCTTATTCTCGTAAAATGTATCTA
>NW_027108625.1:895868-915011 GCF_000696795.3 Halyomorpha halys | reverse complement strand
AAACATTTGTATTGGTTGTACAGACCGAAATGGATTGTAAAAGGAATCTGTAGGGGTGAAAAAAAATGTTTATTATATCCTATTATTGTATCTCTTTTTTTTTATGATTATACCATGTATGTGTAATGTATATATGTCCGATTACGGATTGATAAGTATGGTGTGTGAGATAGCAACCTAATGTATTTAGGTAGCATAGAATAAATAAATAATTTCTCTCTCTCTCTCTGCAACGTGAGATGAAACGTTGGAACTTATAATAAATTGTTTATTTTCTATTTGAATTATTTTGATCCAGGCTTCTTTTCAATAATTGCCCGCGGCTAATCACCGATCTTCCAAATTTATAAACATATTTATGAAAATTTCATATTGGTTATCTCATCCTAATGTAAGACATGAGTGGTTTATCTAGTCTAGTTTTTTAAAGAAGTAAGCAACATGGACATGAATCCTTCTGCCTGACATGATAGTGCACAAATTTCTAAATATTTTATCTAGTCTTTTGTTAACACAAGTAGTTTTAAGATCTGTTACAGTGGACCAGCAGATAGTAAACCATCGATAGATCTCTCGAAAAATAAAAGACTTTTTATTTTAATTTTTTTTTCTTCTCGCCCAAAGTTTGTTCATTTTATTTGTCTTTCTGTTTATATACAATTAAAGAGAGATTTTATTTATTTTTATGTAATTTTTTTTTGTTTATTTATTTTATTTTTAAAATTTAAAAATCACTATGACTTTTTTCCCAACAGCGTTGTGACAGATTGTAACGTTGTTGATTGGGGCTTTTGGGCGTAAAACCCAGAGGTCATCAGCGCCCACGTTTCTCACTTTATAATCAAGATTTGAAATTCATTAATTGATAAATAAGTTTGAATAATTACTTATTTTAAAATTTTTTAATACATATGAAAAACTTTTGGGTTTAGATCTTATTCAAAAGATTATTCCTTTTTAAGAAATAATTTTCTTAAAAAGGAATAATCTTTTGGTCATCATTCAGGGCATCCGAAACACTCGGTGCCACTCCCAATCTACGTAAGTTCATGGAATTGAAATGACATTCTTCAAATATGTGACTGACTGTAAGTACACTGTTGCAGTATTGACATTTTGGCGGTGGTTGCTTATTGATCAGATATCCATGAGTTAAATTCGTATGGCCTATTCTTAATCTGGCTATAGCTACCTCCTTCCTGCGATTGGATCTGTTTGATGTGGTCCATGGTTTAATTGTTTTTTTAATAGTTTTTAATTTGCTTGGCGGGCTTTCATTCCACATGGCTTGCCAACTAGCTAATATTTCATTTTTCATTGGGAGACTTATTTCTTGGGGTGTCAGAATGGCCGCGCCCCGACCCGGAAGGGCAAGTGTTTGACAAATTGTAATATTTTTGAATAAATAAATTCTATCTTAGAAAAACCTTTGAAAAGTGTTTTAAACTTGAGCTTCGTTGGGATATCGACTTCACAATTTGTATTTCGGGAGCATTTAAATTCTGTCTCTCAGTTTTCAATGTAAATTATTTTATATTATTTAAACAATTAATCATCCTATATTCACAATATCTCAAAAAGCTATATTAACAGCCTCAGACTGAACAATGTTGAATTCCATCGTTAATATATTCAACCATTTTCGCTTTGTTCAATTGTTTTCATTAAAATAATAGTTACAATTAATGTCTGACATCCCGACAACTCCTAACACTATCCTTACCACGTATGCTGATGACACATGTGTGCTCACAGTTAGTAATAACCCCTTGATTGCATCCCAAACAGTCCCATATCACAATCCTCGAAGAATGGTGTTGAAATTGGAGGATAAAAATAAATCCCAACAAACCAAATTTACTCTTCGCAACCTGCCGACTGCCCTACAGTATACTTTAATAATGTGGCTCTTACCCCTGTAGAACAGATTCGTTATCTTGGACTACATCTTGGGAAACGACTAACCTGGAATCCTCACACAAGACTGAAAAGAAAGGAAACTGCACGCAGATTCCGACTATTACAACACTTACTAGACAAACGGTCTAAACTTCCAATTCATTACAAAAAACTGATCTACATGACAATAATAAGGCCCATCTAGACATACGGAGTTGAGCTTTGGGGCTCCACTAAACCTTCGAATTCCTCTCGTATCCAATCTTTACAATCCAAAATCCATAAAGACCTAAATGTTCCTTATGTAACCGATCTAGCCCGAACCCGATATTATTCCTTCCATAATAAACTCCCTAACCACCCAAACCCACTAATTTCTAACCTTGCTTCCTTTTCCATTCCTGGCAATCCTCGGAGGCGCCTGAAAAGAAGATGGCCTCGTGACCTTATATTGTAAACTGTTTTTAGAGTTCTTCTACTGGGTAGTTTCTCTACATCCTGTATCATATCATTATGTCATTATGATCAAATTTACTTGTATTTTTTTTATACAGTTGTAAATATCAATAAATAAATAAATAATTAATGTAATTTTCTAATTATATTTTCCCTTCATCATCCATAATAAATTGTAAAATTAAAAGACTTTAATTCATGGAACATTTTTGCAAAATTTGAAGATGTAAGTACGTATTTGTTCGTAATTGTTTAAAAAAAGAAAACATTTTGGGATTTAAATGGAATTTCACTTGCACTAAGCCAATTAGTGTAATTGCTATTTGACAAGATTTTCTCTGAATAACTCTACAGAGGAGATTATAATTGACCTCCTCTATATGCATAAATTTTGATATAAATGGTCACCTTTATATTTAAATGAATTATATATTAAATTGGATTTTATGTCTAATACAATCACATCAGCCAAAAATATCCCAACCAAAACCGTATATATCGACAAATATTATTGGACGGGTGTGGAGAACTGTCTATATCCACCACAGCTGGATCTCTCATCAAGTAATGCGATTAAATATTATTTGCATTGCTGATCGATAAATCGATTAGTGTTATGTCGATGTGTACCTGGTACGGACACACGGACACAGGTGTCGGCTAGTTATTACTGTGTGGTTAGGGGTTGTGCCGTCTGCTCCTCTGCCGTTTGTATTTCCCCCGGCCCCTGTTTGCCCGCCTATCGTTTTATGCTAATGGGAGATAATTTGGTTGGGGCCATGTTTAGGAAAATATCGTTGCTGCCTCAAAAAAATAAAATCATATAGTATACCTTATAAATTCATATAGTAGACCTTCTAATTTATCATTAATGCTTTTAAGTAAAGTTTTTTTTTAAATTTATTTATTTTACTATATTTACAACTGTACATACAATAAATCAAGAAAATTTTAGGAAATCGTAATGGTATGGTACAGGCATGTAGAGAAACCACCCAATTGGTAGTACTCTAAAAACATTTTTACAATATAAGGTCTCGAGGCTATCTTCTTTTCAGATTCTTCGGAATAAAAGACGAAGCAAGATTAGAAACTAATGGGTTTGAGTGGTTCGGGAGTTTATAATGGAAGGATTGATGTCTGGTTCGGGCTAGATCGGTTACAAACATTAAGGTCTTTGTGGATGATTTTATTTGTGACAAAGTAGGGAAGATTTTACGAAGGATATTGGATTGTAAGGATTGGATACGAGAGCAATTCAAAGGTTTAGTGGAGCCCCAAAGCTCAACGACGTATGCTCAGATAATCCTTATAATCGCCACGTAATCATCACCATCAGTCTTTTATAATGAATTGTAAGTTTGGACCGTTTGTCTAGTAAGTGCTGTAATGGTCGAAATCGATGTGTAGTTTTCTGTCTTTAAGTGAAGTTTTTTTTTTTTTTTTTTTTTTTTTAATAATTTATTTATTGATATTTACAACTTTATACACATATATACAACAAGTTCAATTTGCTGTAGGTGACATAGTAACATGAGAAACAGATGTGGAGAATCTACCCACTGATAGAACTCCAATAACATTTCTAGAGAAGAAGATCTCGAGGCCATCTTCTTTTCAGACGCCTAGGAGGATTATTAGGAAATGAAGGAGAAGCCAGGTTAGAAAAAAGTGGATTTGAGTGGTTGAGAAGTTTATTATGGAAGGAACGGTATCTTGTTCTGGCCAAATCGGCAACATGTGGAATATTGAGGTCCTGATGGATGACTTGATTTGTGACAAAGTAAGGTGCATTAAGGATTTTACGAAGGATTTTGGACTGTAAGGATTGGATTCTGGAGGAATTTGATGGTTTAGTGGAGCCCCAAAGCTCAACTCCGTATGTCCAGATAGGCCTTATAATAGTTATGTAGATCAGTCTTTTGTAATGGATTGGCAATTTAGACCGTTTGTCTAGTAAATGTTGCAATAGTCGGAATCTACGAGCAGTTTCTTGTCTTTTTAGTCTTGTATGAGGATTCCATGTCAGTCGTTTGTCGAGATGTAGTCACAAGTAACGGATCTGTTCGACAGGAATAAGTGGAGTATTATTAAAGGATATTGTAGGGGAAGAGGTCATGGGTTTACATCGAAGGGTAAATGTGATTTGGTGGGATTTATTGGAATTTATTTTAATCCTCCAGTTTTGGCACCATTCTTCAAGGGTGGTGATGTGGGATTGGAGGGTTTGGGATACAATGTAAGGATCATTGTTCACTAACAATAGACATGTGTCATCGGCATACGTGGTGAGGATTGTGTTAGGATGGGTTGGAATGTCAGCAGTGAAAACTGTATAAAGAATAGGACCAAGGATACTACCCTGAGGTACACCAGCAGACTGACGGAATAGGGATGAATAAGCGCCGTTGTAATTGACTTGAAATAATCTGTCGCAGAGATAAGAATGGATAATGAGGAAGTATGTAAGGGGTAGGAATTTACGGATCTTGTATAGCAGTCCTGGGTGCCAGACTCGGTCAAAAGCCTAAGTGAAGTTAAGGAATAGGTTTTTACTCTAAAGCTAATAAATAGATTTAAAACATCCGCCATTTAGTATTTCCCTGAAATATGTTAGCACAGTCTTCAATTTTGATAATAACTATAGATATATAGTGCTCATTAAAGAAACCATAACTCGGGGCGAAATAACTTTCTTTTTTTTTCCTTTTAACTCTTCGGCTAAAACAACACATAAAGGAGTAAATTTAAATGGAGACTGCTCGAATATTGAAAAACAAAAATAGATAAAAGGACATGTAATGTGACCTTGCTCTGCAAAACACGGACTTCAAAGACCGCATTCCAAAAGAAGGAACTCAGTGGGGGAGTGACTACTGAACATGTAGATATCTCGGGGCAATCGATGGTCCGACATCTTGGAGCGATGATCTCGATCTCCAGGTGAGGCCGTAGCCCGGGGGGAGATAAAATAGCTGCCGTTGAAGAAACCGGTACGATCTCGAGATAGGAGCATCCGCAGGTGGGAAGAAAGAAGTGGATGGCCTGAAGAAAGGAGTGGTAATTACAGAGCGAGGTGACAATTTGTTACGAATCCCTCGAACCTCCGGGGCAGGATAACATTAATTGAATGGAATAATTCAACCAATCGGCCTCTGTTTGCCATCGCTTCTATTATATGTAATTATATCCTGCATTTCATATGTTTATCATATCTCTCTTCCTCACTTTGCATATCTCTTGATTAGTAAACTTCGATTCGATACTTAATTTTTATTTCTCTCTAAATTATAGCAGCATTTATCCTTATGTAAATGTACTTTTCCTTATCTGTTTCAGAGGTTAAGGTACGCCATGGTATATGTAAATAGTTTGGTGAGAGGGGTGGCTTAGTGAGCAAGAGGAAAGTCAAATGATCCGGGTTTGAATACGGCTGTGGCAGAAAATTATTTTAAAATTCTGTGCGTTCAGAAGTCTTCCTGGTTACACCCAGCCTCTTTAAAGTGGATACCCTAAATTGGAGTAAAATCTGGTGGTTTACCATAATTATGAATAAATCACCTTCTTGCACAACCGTTTTTTAAGAAACAATATTTCCTTTAAAAGTACTGAATTTCTTATAATGTATAGATTGTAGTTGTACACATTTTTTTATAATGGCATATTAATTTACGACATAGCCGCAACCAATCGAACTTTCACGACTACCAGTTCTGTTAGGTAAAAACTGCCCTATTACTAAAGTAATGAATAAATTTTTGGTTTTCTCTTTATTTCATATAAATATTATCTGATCCATTTACATACCCTAGGTACAAAACTAGGGTTGTATATATGTAAATTATTGTTTAGTGTTTGAGTTATGGATGAAAATATTGTTTTTGATAGATTTATTTATTGATAGATATTACAATCTGGCACACAGTTGTGGACACTAGGTAATATTGATGAATGATTTCATACATTCTAAAATAAAAAACACATAAAATAAAAAAAAATAATAAAATAAATAACTCTCTTAAAATATATACAATCAAAAGTATAGACAAGATGAACATAATCAAACTATCTGTATGAAAA
The DNA here is from genome assembly GCF_000696795.3 of Halyomorpha halys. NCBI lineage: Eukaryota > Metazoa > Arthropoda > Insecta > Hemiptera > Pentatomidae > Halyomorpha > Halyomorpha halys. The sequence continues at coordinate 908,576 of NW_027108625.1, read as the reverse complement.
ATAAATAAATAAAATAACATAATGATAAAATAATATATACAATATTTACACAATCGACCTGAGGATACAATCACGTGTGAGGGGTAGAGCAGAGCTCAAGAGATCCCAGCGCATCCCTCTCGCCGCATCACTCGTCATGGGCCAGTGGAGGCTGAGCAAGTGCGCTAAAGCCGCAAACACAGTGCCGTTTCAACCTTCTAGGTGGGCTGTAGGGATGGGTGGAACTAGATAAGGTTTGAACCAAAGGATTAGGATGGTTGGAAAGGTTTATATGAAATTTTGAGAATTTGGTTGGTATGAGATCAAGGACAAAAGGGATATGTAGGTCATGGTGTAGTGTTCTGTTGGAAACGTAGTAGGGTGCATTAACTATGGTTCTAAGGATTTTGGATTGAAAGGATTGGATACGTTTGATGTTCGACGGTTTAGCTGTTCCCCAAAGTTCAAGTCCGTAGGTCCAGATAGGTCGGAGTATAGTCTTATAAATTAGTAGTTTGTTTTCTAGTGAGAGATGAGAGGTCCGGCTGAGCAGTCGGTATAGTTGGCTGAATCGTCTGTTGAGTTCTTGTCTTTTGAGTCTAGTATGTTGGTTCCAGGCGTGTCTTTTGTCCAAAATGAATCCGAGGAAAAATATTAGTTAACAGTTGATATCTGATTTCTATAATTCAATTAACTATTGAAAAAATAATAATAAAGTGAATAAAATATCTTTGGCCATTATACCCATAAATTTTTAGTTTGGTTTCATATTATCATAATTAAAACTCATAAATAGGATGGTGCAGTCTGATTATGAGTAAGATCAAATTATTTATATTGTGCAAGATTTTATTTAATAAATAAACGTTCACCAATAAAATAATTCATAAAAAGTATTACTTAATTTTTTGATAATATATTTTATATCATTTAATGAATTTATTGCAAAATAGAATAATAACAAATGTAAAAATATCTTTAACGAAGTGACAAAGGTTTATCTAGCAGTGTATCTCAACTGAGCTGACAACAACGGTAGACTTATTTGAAAATATGGAAGTGATAACTTTTCCCATGTATTTTTATGTCGTTCCTCCTTGGGGTATGTAGATTGGTCTCGACCCAACTCCTGCCCTAGGGCTGATTCGTAGGAGTGCCAAGTTTCTCGGAGGCCTTCAGAAACTTCCATCGTTTGAGGATACCGAAAAGTTAGTTTGGGAACAGAAGTAGGCAAACAAGAAAAACTAAAAGTCGAATATTTTTCCTTCTATCGTATTGAAAAATACATTTCTGTTTTTAAGATGCATTTCATTTTCTTTTTGAATTACACTTAACTAATCTATAACTCAGCGTCATTTATATCTATATAATATTTAAATAAATATTAACCATATAAATTACATCTGGTTAATCTGATTTTAGATTGCAATGCAATGACACAGACATGTAGATGAACTACCCATTGGTAGCACTCTAATAACATTTCTGAAGGTCTCAAGGCCATATTCTTTTCTCTGCACTCTTCTTTACTCTGCGGTAGAGAAAGCAAGAGTAGAAAATAGTTGGATTGGATGTTTTGCATGAAGGATCGATATCTGGTTCGGGCTTAATCGATTAAATATAAAATATTAAGGTCTTTATGATGATTTTATTTGTAACGAAAAATGTAGCATTGAGAATTTTGGATTGTACGTATTGGATACAAGAGGAATTGGAATTTAGCGGAGACCCAAAGCTCAACACCGTAGGTAAGCCAGATAAGCCTTATTGTAGTCATGTAGATCGGCATTCGTGATGATAGTGGTAGGACTGGGGCTTGGATGTTACCTCTATAGAATGAATGAACCGAGGATACTACATTGAGGAATACCAGTGGACTGAAAGAAGAGGGATGGACAGGAATCATTGTGGTTTACTTTGACTATTTATCTATGCAAAGCTTCGTCGAGTGCCAGGCTTGTTCAAATTTCTCTTAATTGAGAATCAAAACGCTACTTACTGTTCGGTATCTCATGTACAGCATCAATCGGACTGTCATTCTTAATAAACTTGTAACCCCTTTAATTGTACCCTGTCGCTGCAGCATCCAACCATGGTCAGTAAGAACATAGGTTGAACACCAATTTTAACCTTTTTCGTTCCTGCAAGCACCAAATCGCACGCCCAAAGGTTTTTATGGTCTATAGATCCAACTGAAATATATATGTTTTTTATTTATACATACGTATTCAGTCTTAACACATGTAAACTTAAGCTATGAAGTTGTTGTTGGTCGGGGCTTTTGAGCGGAAAACCCTGAGGTCATCAACACCCACGTTTCCCACTTTATAATTCTATTTTAAGATTTGAAATTCTTTAGATAATTGCTAAATAAGTTTAAATAATTAATTATTTTAGAATTTTTTAATACATATGACAAACTGTTGGGTTTAGATCTTATTCAAAAGATTATTCCTTTTTTTGAAAATTAAAACCATTTCTATGGGCATCCGAAACACTCGGTCCCACTCCCAATCTACGTAATTTCATGGAATAGAAATGACATTATTCAAATATGTGATTGACTGTAAGTACACTGTTGCAGATTTGACATTTTGGCGGTGGTTGCTTATTGATCAGGTATACATGAGTTAAATTCGTATGACCTATTCTCAATCTGGCTATAGCTACCTCCTCCCTGCGATTGGAACGGTTTGATGTGGTCCATGGTTTAATCGTTTTTAATTTGCTTGGTGGGCTTTCATTCCTCATGACTTTCCAACTAGCTAATATTTCATTTTTCATCGGAAGACTTATTTCTTGGGGTGCCAGAATGTACGCGCCCCGATCCGGAAGGGCAAGTGCTTGTTTGGCTGCAACGTCCGCCAGTTCATTTCCAGCGATCATCACGTGACCCGGCACCCATATAAAGAAAACCCTTTTTTCCAAGTTTTCTAGCATGTTGGTGTAATTGTGTATTTTTATGGTTACCGTGTGTTTCGGGTAAATGGTCTTCATGGCTTTTAATGAACTCATTACTATAATCATTAGTCGGTAATGATAACAATGTTAGTATGTAAGCTAAGAAGTAAATGTAATTAAGATATAAAAATATGATGACAAGGCATTCAAAATCTATGGTCGATGGTGTTTAACATATATCAAGGTCATAAAACGAATCCATATTACTACGGTATTATAAAACTGTCCAGTTACGCTTGACGAAATTTAGAGGTAATTTGTGTGATCCTGTAAGAGAACCTGATACTCCTGGAGAGAGAAGATAATTAATGAGCTTAGACTGGAGCTTTAATGGTTCGGCATTCCATCGCTACTGCCCTCCTCTTTTCCATCATACTCTTCTTCCAATCCACGGTTCTTCTTCTCTCCAATGTCAAAATGATAATTAACGGAATACAAGTGGGTCAGTGATTTGACTAGATCTCTTGTTTACAACTCTTAATGGATGTTTGAACAACAGAATCTCATAATCTTAACTATTGTTGACAATATTTTAGTAAAATAATATTTTTAAAGTTGTATTTATTCTTTCTAAATTCTGTAATTAAAGGTGAGTTTTACTTTTAAATCCTTTAATTGAAATTTATAACTGTATTAAATCATGCTGCAGTCTTATGGAGAATGTAACCAACAACATATCCTGCCACTCCCCTACTCCTTGGTAGCCTTAATTATCTGACTTTCCAAACAGACAACTATAGCGATTAGGTTGGTCTATGCACAACATGCTACAATCTCATAAGAGGAGATCATAACACAAACAAAAAGGCAATCCTTTTGCCCCTTTTGCAACCCAGAAACAAGTGGATAAGGGTGGCTGAAAAGTATATCATGGAAGGATTTGTATCTGGTTCTGACCAACTCAGAAACATTTAGATCCGGGTGAATGACTTGATTTGTGATAAAGTAGGGAGCATTAAGGATTTTGGATTATAGGGATTGGATACGAGAGGAATTCAATGGTTTAGTGGAGCCCCGCAAAGTAAATTTAATATTTTTTTTACTGAAAAATAAATATGATTAATAATTTTAATTAGTATGATTGAAAAAGTTAAAAAAATTTCAGAGTATACTAAAAATATATTAAAAGTATAATCGGTATATTTATTATTTTTACTTACTTTATGTGCCCGTATCTAGTCTGCCTGCCCCTATAGGTAATTATAGACTATGTAGTGCATATAAAGAGCGTATGAAATTAATTGTGATTTTGGTAATATGAATGAATTAAATATTTTTATTAATAAAATACAGTACGATATATAAAATGGATCTATTTTCATAATTAAGAACACATTGAGTTTAACTAAAACACATAATTAAAAAAAAATTAATATGTTTTAAAAAATCAACAGATCATTATTTAAAAAAAATTACTATATGATATTTATGTTAAAAAAGAGCAATAATAAAAAGCAATAATATCAAACTTGTGACAAACTGTAGCGTGGCATTGATCGCTCATATGTTAACAAACCTCTTTCTAATGTAGCCCATCGAACATAGTTGCTAAAGCTCACCAATTAGAGCCTTTTAATAAACTGAGTAATTCATATGGACAGCCGGTCCACTACCTAAGATATTTTAATATAATTTCACTATACTTGTGACAGGTTGTCAGAGAGTGAATGGTCTCTTCCTTCTCTTAGGGGTTACATACCTGGTTGTTATTGATAATATCATGCGTACATTGTTTTACTCTTCAAAAAATCTACAACTTCGATACCAGATCTAAATTATCATTTGAATATGGTGTTTATGTTTTAACCGCACATAATCCTGATTACAAAGAAAAAAATAAATCGTATACATTCTTCAAGATTATTTTGTTTCTCAGATTCCTTTGCACTTTATATGAGTGCGGTCAGTTTTCTCCGCATATCGCTGTTGATAATAATTATTCAGATAATTTCTAGATAACAGGAATTATTGATACGGTTGTTATGCAATGTTGGATGTTTTAAATTAAATTTTATGACTCTGTGGTGTTCATTTTTTGATTAGTTGATGACTTTGATCCGTCGGGACGTCGTTATAAAGGCCTATCGATATAACATATTTTATATCTATGTTGATATTGAGGAAGAGGTGAGCTAATAGCCATTGGAACCGGTCGCGAGTACAGAACCGGTCGCGGGAGAGAGCGGCGGCTCGTAATGAAATATGAATCAGATCTTGACCAGATAACACAAAAACACGGGAGCGATACATTATGTATGTCCCCTGCGGTTCGGCAATGTACCTCTGGTACCGGCACAAGTTCTACACTTTTTATATAGTCTGTACTGTGTAGTTACTCTACATGTAGTTATCTATATCTAGAGCTAACTGTAAGCTAGGGGAAAACATCAACAACATTAAGTACCGTAAGGTAAACAACGTATATTTAACAAAGAAATGGTTTTTTTTTCAAAATGAGGGACGAATATTTATTAAAAGTAAATTTTGTTTTTATAGAATTAATTATATTTCTGTTAGTTATTTATAAATTGATTTTCTCTTGTTTATGTAGGTACAGAAATCGTAAGGTTCTTGGTTTATTCGTTCTCTGTAGTAAGTATCCTTATTTTAATTTTATTCTGTACGTATTGCTATTATAATTTATATTACAATTGAATCTCACTTATCCGGTATCAATTAACGGATCGTCCAGATTAACCGATAATAAAAGAAAACATAATTTGTTTCATTATATGACCTTTACTTTTTAAATTTGTTTTTAGAATTTTAATGCTTATAGCTAAAAAAAAAAATAGAACAAAAATATGTTTTCAATACATGCTTAAGTTTTTCCTTAAGGCATTTTAAATTCTTAAAAATAAATAAAGTCCTTAGAAAAAAAAAATTCACTAAAAAAACTACTATATAACTTTATTTCATGTAACTTCTTATAAATAAGCATATAGAATTGTATCCAATATAACTCTCAAAAAATGAATTAAAGACTTTTATATAAAAAAAAAAAAATACATTCAAATGAAAAATACGTGAGTCTATTTACATATCACAAAACAATAAATTTTAAAACAGACAATAAATTTGAACTAACACTTGAAGAGATCTCAAGTATAATTAATGCATGAAGAATATGGGCAAAATTTTATGTTAATATTTATAATAACCTTTGATATGAATTTTAATAACAAAAGAAATAAGAATTTAGGCCAAAATATATTTTGAAATAAACTTTGTAAGAAAGTATTGTTACTGGACCAATAGTGGTGCAAGGGCGTGATTTGATCAGAATCACACTCGAACGTCACATTTTTACACAATTAAGGGTAATAAGAGAAGAAACTAGTAATCATAAATAAAAGGGCAAATGCAAATTCGAATATTTAAAAAAACAAACAATGATAATAGTCTTTTTTATTGCGTAATATTACATTTTATCATATATTTAATGATAATCGTAATAGAGATCAGAGAGTACATTCACACCATATTTACAGAAATTTATAACGAGGTCTAGATAGTTGACCGTAGATTACTGATTGGAGAAGATGGTTGAGGGGTGCGGTCAGCAAAGAAAAACACAAATAAACAAAATAATATTTATTTATGCCGACGTTTCGACCTCAGTTTCAGGTCTTCATCAGGGATATAGAACAAAAGAGCAAACAACCATAATTTAGAAATACATTTACTTGAAAAGAAATAGTATAAAAACAAATTTGGAATTATACAAAATATGGAATTTTGTATTATTCAATTCAATATTTTGTATAATTCCAAATTTGTTTGTATAATATTTCTTTTCAATTATATGTTTCTCTTAATGATAGTTGTTATCTCTTTTGGTCTATAGCCCTGATGAAGATCTTAAACTTAGGTCGAAACGTCGGCATAAATAAATATTTTTTTATTTATTTATGTTTTTCTTTGCTGACCGCACCTCCGGACAACTTCTCATTACAGAAATTTGAATTAAATGTTCAAATAATAATTATAAAAAAAAAAAATAATCAGAAAGTAAAGTAACATATTAAATGTATTCATTTTTGTATGCATAATATTTTTTAAAATAATTTATTTATTGTAATTTATAACTGTTAAGTATATAAAACCAGTAAATTTGATATTAGTTACACAATGGCATGATAAAGACATGTGAAAATTCTACCTATTAATAGAACTCCAATTTGCATAATCTAAAATGATTAAATATCTTTTTAACTATACATATTAGATCTTTCTAATAACAAGAATAACAAGATATAAACCGAAATTAAAATTATTTTCAAAAGTATTTATATATATATATAAATTATTATTTAAGTGGCTTTACTTTTAGGGTAAAGCCAGGCCATTTACACTTCATCTTTGTAAAAGATGACTCACAATTTCTAAAAATATAGCTTGATGACCACAATATTTTAAAATTAAAAATAATACCTGTCCACCTCGAATAGTAACTGCTCTACATTATACAATACAGTAGTGAAAAGTTCGCCTTGAAAGAAGCCGAGACCTAGTGACATTTGCACTGGGCGTGTCCGATGCACTGCTCCCGGCAATTGCTTTTCTGTGCCGTACCGGTCTACGCTATCTGAAGGTTGGGCCAAGGGTTCAAAGCCGACCTGTTCTAAAAAAAATATATTATCTGTAATAATAGTGCTGGGGTAATGTCATGGCTTTATTTGAGCAAGGTGGAAGGTGGATTCGGCAACTTTGCCGAGGTCATTAGGAATATTTGTAGATAGTGAATTCCTGCCCGTTCGCTGAATTTGAATATTTGAATGTCTTGTAAGGGCGTGTCTTCCTGTGGTGTGTTCTTGTGAAAGTATTCTGAAAGTAAATATTTCAATAATAAATTATATATATGTATATATATCCTACCCTTCAAAAATGCATTCCACAAATAACATTATATAGTCACAAACAAATATACAGCACAGAATACACATTGACACAATTCCTTACAGAACATGGTAACACAAAATATCACTTAAAACGATTTAATGTTATGACGACTGACAAGTGTGACGAAGATGTACAAGTGCACAATCATATACTTTATGAATGTAAACTATATGACCGACAAAGAGTTCAACAAATACAAGATGTAATACTGAAACAAGGAAATTGGGCTGAACCAGAACACATACTTTGTACTAAATTTAAGACAGACTTGCTAAAATTCATAAAACAAATTGACTTTGACCAGCTAAATAATTATAGAAGGGCAATCTAAAATCTCTTGTTTGTGTTTGGTATATTACTTTTTTTTTTATCTTTACTTTTTTTGTTATTATCCTTCTTATTTTTATTATTAATTAATATGTGTTTTGTTTTAATTTATTAAAAATGTTATAAACAATGTAACAAATTTTATATACTCAAATATTTTGTACTGTAAACATATAATACATGTTGTATGACTTTCATGTGCGTGTATAAAAGATAACTACCTCTTTATGGGGTTACCATTAAGAGAAAAAAAATATAAATATATAAAAGAGAAATTAATAATTTGAAAATATTAATGATCGATAAATCACACCATTAGGAAGTATAGCAATATATCATAAGTTAAATTTTAATACTAAAGTATATTCAGATACAATAAATTCCTGTTTTTATGATTTAATTCTAATCCATTACATAGGGCCGTATATTATGTTGCCGATTTGGCCAACACCAGATACCTCCCATGATAAACTTCCTAACCACCCGTATCTATTTGTTTCTAACCTGACTTATCTTTGTTACCTAATAATCCTCCTAGGCGTCTGAAAAGAAGATGGCCTTGAGATCTTCTCTAGAAATGTTATTGGAGTTCTATCAATGGGTAGATTCTCCACATGTTTGTATCATGTCACTATCTCACCTACAGTAAATTTACTTGTATATATTTTATACAGCTGTAAATAACAATAAATAAATGATTTAATTTTAGAACTATGAACGAGATTTATAATAGATTATTGTGATCATTTATTTTTCCACTTCATACAGATCTCTTTTAAGAAACTCATATATTAATTTATATTAAAGAATTTCATACTTAAAATATGCTTCAATGAATCAAAACATGTTCAAGTTTTTTTTTTATGAATAAAGGGTTGTATTGAATGAAAACAAAATATCTGTATGCTTTAATAAAAAAAAAAAAAAAAAAAATAACTGGAATTAAATAGATTAAAAATATTTTCTTAATTAAATGAAGATTGATGGAATTTGAAAATATACTACTTTGAACTAGAGCTAATTTAAACTAAGGTTAGAGAAATTCTAAAATTAATTAAAACACGGAGAGTGCAAACACACATCGAATTGTTCCATAAAAAGACAACCGACTATTAGTAATTTTTTACTAATTATTTTCTAATTGAAAAAAAATGTTTACAGCAGAAGATAGGCAGTTATTATTCTCAAGATTTTAATTTGAGCAATTTATAATATTATCTGGAGCAGGGTGGCGCATTGATAAGGCACTCTATCTTAGTCCGTTGATCATTTATTAATGTTTATGGTACTGCTGAAACTGTCTAATTACGGAAACGAAATAATTTTCTTATTTATATATAAATTTTATATCGTTTAAATATATATATTTGTGTATATACATGCATAAATTATGTTTATTACATGTTTTACATAAAATCAATAGTTGTTAACATTCCAAAAAAAAATACATTGAATTCTTTAGCGTCACTAAAGCCAAACGTTGTGGAATAAGAGATTATCTTAATATGACAATTCTTATGAATTCATTGAGAGAAAGAACGTATTTTAAAAATTATCATAGTAGTTAAAAAGTGAACATTATATTACAGTGACGAAATGGCCGAAAATACTTTCTTCGTCCACTGATCCCATCAAATTTAAATTATCAATCTTTACTCAAACCTTCCTACTACCCGGTACTACACGAATTTGTTGTCGGTTTAGCAATGATAATAAATTCTTTATTTATAACACTGTCTGAACCTAATTGTGACAACGCAGACGGCAAGTTAAGAGCCACAATGCTCCCCTGCACACAGCGGACCCCACAACCTACCTTAAAATGCCCTACAGGCAATGATAAGATATTTATGTTTATTATAGTATTCATATTCCAATTTTTATATTATATATTGGTTTTTGTTTTTAGACAAGAAAATAATAGAAAGGTGAGAAAAAAATAAAATAATGAAAGATTTGTCAAATAAATATCATTAATTAAATTAAATTAAATCTGCACCACTACAACCCATGAAGGGTTCATTGCTTTGTAAGGGAGTACTGTTACTAAACCAACGGTTGTGCAAGGAGGTGATTTGGCTCGACCGCCAGATTTTTACCCAATTAAGAGTACCCAATTCAGGAGATCGGGTGGGCCCTAGGAGAGCTCCAGAACCCACAAGAGTTAACTCGCGGCTGAAATATAACTTTGATAATATAACAAAATAAAAATCATAAAATGTTGTATTCATGCTTCGAGATCCCGACATAAGTACAGTAGTAGTTAAAGCGAAGAAGGTTAACAAGTGTTTTTATTTATTTTTTCTTACACACAATATATAATAAATATATATATCCACACAATTAGTTTACAATAATTCTTTCTTTTTTTTTTTCGAAGACATTTTAAGGATTGGTGAGATGTCCGTTTTGTGCAGGAGTAACACAGTTGTGATTTGCACGCTTAATTTATTTCATAGAGTGGGAAATTGTCGCACTGCTGGTATTTCTTATTTTATTGGATTTAGACTAAAAGAAGTAAGTGACGGATTAGTGCGTCAATACTTTTTATTTTATTTTCGTCTTACAACCCAAAAACGACTACAACCTTAATACGCACAACAAAGTGAGTGTCGGATTTTTGCGTCAATGTTTTTGTATTTTCATCTCCAAACCTAAAAATGATTTTCTTCTTTTATTTATTTTTTATTTTTATACCAGATCGGCCTGGTGGGCCTTACATGGTTGATATAACTTATATTATATATATATTTTAATAGTTGAGAAAACATTGTTGACCATAAAGTTATATGGCCAAATGAGAAATATTATTTTACTGTTTTATTATATTATGTGAGCGATTTAAGCTCCTTAAAGCTCTTAATGATGAGTTAATAGTTGGCTGTGGGTATATATAAATGAGAAGAAGTTGGTTGTGGGTGTGGTCAGTGAAGAGCACAAATAAGTAAAAACTTATTTATTAATGCCAATGTTTCGGCCAGAATTTCAAGCCTTCATCAGGACTAAGAACAAAAAAAAAATTATTACTACAAAGAATAAAAGGAATTGCAGAATGGTTAGACAATAACCTTAATAAATAATAAGATTATAGCCACATAAATAGTGTTGCAAGACTAGTATTATAAGAAGCATAAATAGACAAAGTACTTTAAGAAGATAAAGAATAATATGTCCCATTGTCATGTATGGTAGTGGGGCATGGACCCTAATCAAGCAGCAGGAGAGGTTGTTGAGTACATGGGAGAGAAAGATTCAGTGAAGAATATACAGCCCAACCTAAAATTAACCATTTTAATTTTGCTTCAAGATCCCCAGAGACACTCCTGTAAACCACACAGGCATAATTAAAGTGGGGGAATATTAAGGAAGTAATCAGGAGCCTACGGGTGTCAAAAGGAAGTAGATGACAAAGATAATATAAATGCTTTAAACTTATGAAAAAACACAAATTGAAAATCTTAGTTAAAAAAAAAAATTAAAAATTAATCCTGTATCAACCAACTAAATTAAAACATTCACTGACAATAATATTAACATTACTTCTATATTTTTTTATATTTTGTCATAACCTTTGATCAATGAGTCAACACTATAAATAATTAAAACTTCTAATTTGTCATTTACAGGCTTCGGGGAATCTTTAGATTGAACACAAACAGTCAGTCTCCTTATGCGGAAGGAAACACTGTAGAGAATAAAACATTATTAATGTTATAAGTAGGAGGAAAAATTCTGGAATAGTTCATCTAACAATGTAAATACTTCTGCAATATCTCAGAATCTCTTCAATTATAAATGTAATATATATTTCAAATAACACCTGTAAGAGGTGAGACTTGTTTAAACTGTTCTTGTTCTAAGACTTCTTTAATTATCACAAAAGAGAAAATATAGAATCTACCAATTGATGATTAATAAGATTTAGGAAACAAATGAATTTAAAAAAAGCATTGCAGTCTGCATAGATTCCATTCTTCATTGTACAATAATCCAAATTGTAAAGAATTAAGGATGAGTAGGAAAATATAAGAAATGATCTGTTAATTATTATATTATATGTATTATCTTTTTAATGTATGATTCAATCTATTGTTTAATTTATTCTATAAACAATATGTTTATATTTTTAATGAGGTGTATATAGTTGACCGTAGATTACTGATTGGAGAAGATGGTCGGGGGGTGCAGTCAGCTGACCGCACCCCCGACCATCTTCTCCAATTAATTTGTTAATATTTTTATTTTTTAATCAATTTATATCAGAATGTTCCGTTCATCCGTGTTGAATCCCAAGCATAAAAAAATTAGTAGAAAGGTTATAAGAACTATGAATGAAGGATGTAAGTAAATATCAAGTAATCTGTTGGCAGAATTGCAGTGGATCTTGACAGAGACTAATCCAGGACAAGTTATAAGGTCCTGTTACTTGACATATCATTAAAAACTTTAAAGTCTTTCCTTTTCAGAAATTAATTTATAATTATACTTTATTTATATTTGAAACTTTTCATTTTGTATATTTTTAAATTCATAGATTTT